>NC_092629.1:6583780-6695656 GCF_039555335.1 Amphiura filiformis
CTCTGTTGGAGATGTCGCTAAACGTAGAACTTTTGAACTCTTACGTCTCCTCGTTGGAGTAGTAACTCGTCATCCGATAACTTGTACTGGTGTCATCAGCAGATGGAGCTTCTTGGCAAGCAGGGCGGCTTCTTTCAAGGCCATTGTATTTAGACCAGATGCTGAAGGTAATCCTATCATGTGGACAATAGTGGGAATGAATGACATTCCAGCAACGGCTGTGCAGATCAATGAAATGAGTACCCACAATGTAAGCACTGATGAACAGATATCAGTTCAGCCAGGTGACGTCATTGGATTAGTGGCAGCTGGTACAGCCAATCCGGGAATTCATATAGATGGTAGTGGTACACCTGGTGCACGTTTCTTTTTTATTAACTCGGCTAGTAACTTAGGAACTGGACGAACGTATACTACTACCCATGGCCTCAGTAGAGTGACGTTCTCTCTATCGGCAGAGGTGTCAACTTCGTTAGTAGGTGAATATAAGTTTTGGTCAGAAATCGTACATGGCTAATAACAAAGTGCAATGTAATCAAAAGAATTGTTCTCCATCAGTTTTGATGTTTGTAGTTTACTTCTTGTAATGTTGTTATTGCTTGTCCTTTTTTTTATTACAAGGTTAAACTCGCGAAAATTTATTTAACTCTCTCCTACTCCAGAAGCAACAACTCCCGAGGTCCAAACGACTACAACGGCAGTGACTACCACTAATGCAGTTGACACGACAACTGCTGAGGGTCAGTATCAGCGAGGTTTAATTATTGATTGGTTTATAGTATAAAAGTACGACCCCGGGATTACGACTCATTCGGACGGTGATAAAGATGTATAAAATAACAGCTGAGTTGGCCACTCATATTGGCCATTTTATCTTTTCAATGTTTATTTTTTGTTTTTCGTTTTTGGTTTCTGAATCTCATTGTTATGTTGATGTGCTAGACTGGTATTTGTTATAAATGTTTTTTGTTGCACCTTACATCACTGATCGAGTCCTGGGTTCAGCCCCGGCCGTTCCCAAGGACTGTATGTGCATTTGGTTTATCCTGATCCACGCTCGCTCTCCGTAAGCTCCAGTTTTTATATCCTTCTTTCAAACTCGGTGATTAGATATCTGGTTACAAACATTTCTGGTGATATATGCGCTAGAATTAAATAGTGATTTTTTTATTTATTTTTTTATTTTTTTGCTTTGCCTTATCTGTTCGGGTCAAAGGGCACATATCTGACAGTGAAACTAACATTTGGAGGAAATACAATGCTATTTATTTCTTCTGGATATTTTACAATATATGTTTAAGAGTGCTTATGCTATTTATTTCTTGTTTGATAATAGTTGGGTTTTTTTTTTCGATGCACATTGTAAATCGAATTTAAATGTTTGGCGTTTTGGACTCATTTCGGTGATGACTTGAGTTAGACAACTATTTTATTTGACATTTCTGTTCTATACGTTTTAGCATGTTGGGCAGGTTTTTCGCCTTGTAATGACAATACATGCATATGGGATGGTTGGTTTTGTGACGGGGATCAAGATTGTGCAGATGGTTCGGATGAAAGCAATTGTCCTGGTAAGGAAAATAATAGTCTTAATATTAGTGTAAATTTGGACCAATTCACACAAGCAATTGAATTAACACTGACGTGTAAGTTTCGTGGCTCATCCAAGCTCGCTTCATCAGCACTGGTGGATTGCTGGTACTAGACGTTGTAGCGCGAATCGGATCACGTTACCTGGGTATTGATCACAAGTCACATGACCCGATCAGCTTCTTGTAGGCGGGGGAGGGGTGCCGACCCATGTCTTGGTAGGGATCTGGATTAGCGGCGGCGATATAGATGGTCTCCTTCACTCCTCTCTGGTACCATCTGGGGTCCGAGTCTAAGATTTGCTCTTCCTGAGGATCAAAGGTGTGTTTGGCAGCTTTCATGTGTGTACCAACATACTGTGATGGGCAATCCTGGCATTTGATGTTATATATTGTCCCAGTGCGATCCAGAGTTTTAGGTTTGTCTTTGGGCGACACAACCATGCTACGGATGGTGTTCGTTGGTTTCACATGAACCGTCACGCCAGCTTTGCGTATCTTCCTGTTGATGGACTCAGTGACACCGCGTACGTAGGGGAGAGTGATATGCCCCTTAGGGTGGTCGATCCGTTGTTTGGATTTAGGCTCATGACGCTTGTTGGAAGGGGAACTTCACGCCCACTTGGTGTAACCACAGATGGCAAGGGATTTCTTGACATGGTCCATTTCCTGTTCAAGGCGTTCACTATCAGAGGATAGGGTTTTGGCGCAGTGTGTCAAAGTTCGTATAACCCCTAACTTTTGTTCTAGTGGCTGGTGACTCGCAAAGTTCAGATATTGGTCTGTGTGTGATCTTCCTATACACACTGAAGGATAGGGAACCGTCCGCGTTACGCGAGATGAGGGTGTCTAACATGGCAATGGAGTTGTTAGATTCATGTTCAACGGTGAACTTGATAGAGTCGTGAATGGAGTTCAGATGGTGAGTGAAACTGTCTACCTGAGAACGCTCAATAATCACCATGGTATCGTCAACATATCTCCCGAAATAGCGGGGTGGGGTATGAAAGGAGGTGATGGCTTTCTCCTCAAAGTTCTCCATAAATAGGTTGGCGATTATGGGACTCACCGGTGAACCCATCACGGCTCCCTCTCGTTGAATGTATTATTTGCCATCGTAGATAAAATATGTGGTCTTGAGGCAAGTGCTGAGTAAGTCAGTGACTTGTTGTGAGTTGAGGTCAGTCCTGGAATCCAAAGTGTCATCAGCTCTAAGCAGATCTTTGACGATAACCAAAATTTCTTCCACTGGCACACTGGTGAATAAGGCTGTAACGTCGTATGATACAAGACATTCGCTAGGACTAAGTTTAAACTGAGACAGTTTGTTAACAAGTTCTTCACTGTTCTTTAAATGAGTACTGGACTTGCCGACAAGTGGAGACAAGATGTTGGCTACGTAATAATAGTCTCTTTTTTAAATTAACAGTCTTTGGAATAAAAAACAAAACTAGGTTTCTGATGGTATGCAAATCTCAACTTTGTTTGGAGTGGGGGAATGAGGCTGTGGATCACGAAGTGTCCCTTTATATTAGTAACCCCAACTCCCAGTACAATTTAGTGCGTTAAAGTACCAAAACCCACGGATCCTGCGTTTACGTTACGCACGGATTCAGAGGCTCCGGGCAGTTAGGGTACATGAAGGTTACGGACCTGCCCTGCCACGGACCTGCCCTGCCCTGAAGGTCCTGCCCTGCCTTCAATTGGTATGGATTGCAGCTGTTGTTCTTGGCTTTGTGTGTAGTTTTCTTTATGATTTAATAATAAAGATGATCAAATTGTCCATAAAACAGAAACTTCACATTTTGAAACAGAAAAGTTCACATTTTGAATGCTGTCTTGTTCATCATGTAGCATTATTCAACTACTAGTAACTAGACACATTGTGTTATTGAATTGCATAACATTACATTATGACCATGACCTGAGATGAAAACACCTTACCCTTCTGGAATGTTAAGTAAATAGCCTGATGTACAAGCACATCACCATTTCAGGTTTACAATTGAATACATGAATTCAAAACCCACCCAAGTCCATGGGAAGTGATTTTGAGAAAAAAAATGTATATCCTTTTAATTCCTTCAGTTAGATTTACCTGGTCAATATGGTAAACGTTTTACGTGTAAATGAGTAGGTTAAACTGTATTAGGTATGACGATTAGCATTTCAGGGACTTCGTGGGGTTCATTTTAAATAGTAGACTTGGGTGGTTTTTTGATACAAAGACAATAATGTTGGAATGAGATTACCACTAGTAAGATAATACAAAATAAAGCACACAGGTATGTATAATGTTGATAAGCATTCTGCCATGTAATATAAACCACACACTTTCCTTGATTAAACCCATATTTTTTTTCAAAAGTCATTAGTCAAAAGTGTTATGGCATGTTTAGGGGAATTCCCTTTCATTCATCAAGTGATCAAAACAAATAGAATCATATCTAATATTAGATTGTTTGGGGGAAAACCCCTCTTCATCTCTAGCAGATTCCTTATATTAATAATCTTGGAAAATCCTTGGATTGTGAAATGGATAAGATTTGGGGATTACCCACAGAAAGCAGGACTTAAGTGAATAAGGATATATACATCAGCCGTCCAGAACATTGCAAGAAATCTGTTATCTTCAAGAAGAAGAATGCCAATAACTTAAACATTATTGTGATTGTGTGATTATTTTATATGTGCATTTTGTTGTCATATATTGTACCAATCCTACATTACTTTCAATGAAAGACTTAGATTTTGTTAGCTTAATCAAACAGTGTATTTGTGCTGTGCATTCGTGTGAGTTCGGGTAAAAGGTGATTTTGGCCTTGAGTCAAGTACGACTCGTAACAATATATTTGTGTAAAGATGTTCCAATAAGCACAGTGCATAATTAATAACGACCATTTAATACCAGGGCTGTCAACTCTCACGCATTCGATGGGTCTCACACGCTTACTCGCCACGGTAGTAAAATCACACGCAAAGGTAGTAAAATCACACGCAAAGGTAGTAAAATCACACGCCAAGGTAATAAAATCTCACGCATCGTCAATATTGTTCCTACCTCATGTTGGTTGTTGAGGATCAGAAACAGTAAAGATAAATGACTGTTGACATAGGGAAGACGCTGGTGTTGCATGTAAATGCGGTGAGAAGGTGATGTAATGTAATATAATCCTCAGAAAACTGGAATGAAGCAGCGAGTCGTTCATTTTACGTAATTTGTTCAGCTCAAGATTAAATGTCACATTATAGTGGTTGGTGAATACAATCATAATTGTGCAAACGTTCGTGAAAGGCGTTGGTGATACGTGACTGATGGTGAGAAGTATTGTAATATAAGGGGTCTGTATTGAGGGTTGCACAATAATAAACTTCGCACTGGGAAAACAGGGGGTGGCAAACAATTGTGGGCATGGGGAAAAACACTTAGTTTACTTAGGTCCATTGAAATGATTCAAATTACAATTTTCAAAAAATTATTGATTTTCAGATATAAATAACTGCGATCCCAACCCATGTCAAAATAGTGGGAGTTGTACAGACGGAAGAGATTATTTTACCTGCACATGTTCTGCTGGATATACAGGAAGATTTTGTGAAAGAAGTAAGTCACTAAAGTAAGCTATTAGTTTCCGTTGTATTTTTCCCCGTCTTTATACTAATCCAAATGATTGTATTCACGGTTGCCAATAATTGGTTTTCAATTAGTATATTGTAAATAATTGCGACCCCAAACCATGTCAAAATCGAGGGGGCTTTTTAGATGACCGGCATTGACCGAATACTAGCAAGAGGCCGATAGCAATTCAAACTGCCCTGTCCGCATCTCTTCCGATATATTATTCAAACAACAGAATGCGACGTTAACATTATATACGGTCAATCTCGTAAGGCACCTTACGGGTATTATCATGCCGCGGCTTCGTCCACATGCCGCGGTGTTAACGAGCAACTACGTAAGGCTCTGTGTACTGTGAAAAGTGCGTCGTTACTTTTAGACACAAGGCTTGTTGAAATAATGAAAATTACGATTGTTAAATGTTAAATAATAGGGGTTTTTAACTGGTCAACAGCACTCACTTTTTGAATCGTACATTTCAGAGAAAGCATCATCATTCAGAGGTGTAATGCTGTTCGCAGACTGATGTTTCTCTAGTGTTTCTAGATGTTGATAAAAATCAAAATAGAAATCAGCCCCACACTATATCATGTATATAGGGACGGGCCCATAACTTTTCAGAATATATGATACTCTACTAGAAACACTATCACAAAGGACAATAAGGACATTGTCAACGTCTAGAAACACTATAGAATCGTCATCGGTCAGTTTATCAACAGCATTACACTGCTGATGGCAGAGAATGGATGGAGAACGGCTGAAATATTCGGTTCAAAAAGGGCAAAACTCCTTTTGAAAATTAAATGATTGATTTCAGATATAAATGATTGCAATCCTAACCAATGTCAAAATGGAGGTACTTGTACGGATGGAATTGGTTCTTTTACCTGTACATGTGTTATTGGATATACTGGAAGCACGTATGAAACAAGTAAGTCCGAAATAGTCATTCGTGATATTTTACTGGGTCTTTGTAAATATATATCGTAGGCCGACGGTGCGTGCACGGTAACTGACGAATCTCAGGTATATCGTGCAAAGCCTGTTCCAATAAGCACGGTGCATAATTAATAACGACCATTTAATACCAGGGCTGTCAACTCTCACGCATTCGATGGGTCTCACACGCTTACTCGCCACGGTAGTAAAATCACACGCAAAGGTAGTAAAATCACACGCCAAGGTAGTAAAATCACACGACAAGGTAATAAAATCTCACGCATCGTCAATATTGTTCCTACCTCATGTTGGTTGTTGAGGATCAGAAACAGTAAAGACGAGTGTCGGAATAATTGTTGGGTTTGGGGGAATACATACTGTTGACATAAGGGCAGACGCCAGTGGTGCATGTAAATGCGATGAGAAGGTGATGTAATGTAATGTAACCCTCAGAAAACTGGAATGAAGCAGCGAGTCGTTCATTTTACTTAATTTGTTCAGCTCAAGGTTAAATGTCACATATAGTGGTTGGTGAATACAATCATAATTGTGAAAACGTACGTGAAAGCCCGAAATGCGTTGGTGATACATGGCTGATGGTGAGAAGCGTTGTCTGTATTGAGGGCTGCGCGATAATAAACTTCCCGCTGGGAAAACAGGGGGCGGCAAACAATTTATGGCATGGGTGCAAGCACTTAGTTTACTTAGGTTCATTGAAATGATCCAAATTACAATTTTAAATAATAATTTATTTTCAGATATAAATAACTGCGATCCCAACCCATGTCAAAATAGTGGTAGTTGTACAGACGGAATAGATTCCTTCACCTGCACATGTTCTGCTGGATATACAGGAAGCTTTTGTGAAACAAGTAAGTCACTAAATTAAGCTATTTGTTTCCATTGTATTTTTCACCGTCTTTATACTATCCAAATGATTGAATTCATGGTTGCCAATAATAATTGGTTTTCAATTATATTATAAATATTTGTGGCCCCAAACCATATCATAATCGAGGTGGCTTTTTAGATGACCGCATAACTAATGAAAAGCCGATAGCAAATTCAAATTGTCCTGTCCGCATCTCTTCCGATATATTTTTCAGACAACAGAATGCGACGTTAACATTATATACGGTAAATCTCGCAAGGTACCTCACGGGTATTATCATGTCGCGGCTTCGTCCACATGACGCGGTGTTAACGAACAATTACGTACTGCTGTGTGTACTGCGAAAGAGTGCGTCGTTACTTTTAGACATAAGGCTTGTTGAAATAATGAAAATTACGGTTGTTAAATGTTAGATGATAGTTTTTTAAACAGCACTCACTTTTGAATCGGTGTAATGCTGTTGGCAGACTGATGATTCTCTAGTGTTTCTAGATGTTGACAAAAATCTAACAAGTGATCAGCCCACCCTATACCATGACGGGCCCATAACTTTCCAGAATATGCGATTCTCTACTAAAAACACTATCACAAAGAACAAAAGGACATTGTCAACATCTAGAATCACTATAGAATCGTCATCGGTCAGTTTATCAACAGCATTACACCCCTGATTGCAGAGAATGGTTTCTTTGAAATATTCGGGTCAGAAAGTGAGCGTTATTGTCCAGTTTTGAAAAACTGCTTTTAAAAATTAAATGATTGATTCCAGATATAAATGATTGCAATACTAACCCATGTCAACATGGAGGTACTTGTACAGTTGGAATTGATTCTTTTACATGTACATGTTTTATTGGATATACTGGAAGCACATGTGAAACAAGTAAGTCCTAAAAAGTCATTCGTGATATTTTACTGCGTCTTTGTGAATATAAATCGTAGGCCGGCGGTGCGTGCACGGTACCTGACGAATCTCAGGTATATCTTCGTGCAAAGATGTTCCAATAAGCACGGTGCATAATTAATAACGACCATTTAATACCAGGGCTGTCAACTCTCACGCATTCTTTGGGTCTCACACGCTTACTCGCCACGGTAGTAAAATCACACGCAAAGGTAGTAAAATCACACGCCAGGGTAATAAAATCTCACGCATCGTCAATACTGTCCCTCTCCCATTATGTTGATTGTTGAGGATCAGAAACAGTCAAGATGAGTGTCGGAATAATGGTTGGGTTTGTGGGAATACATGACTGTTGACACAGGGGAGACGCTGGTCTTGCGTGTAAATTACGGTGAGAAGGTGATGTAATGTAATGTAATCCTCAGAAAACTGGAATGATACGGTGAATCGTTCATTTTACTTAATTTGTTCAGCTCAAGATTAAATGAATACAATCATAATTGTGCAAACGTGCATGAAAGGTGTTGGTGATACGTGGCTGATGGTGAGAAGCGTTGTAATGTAAGGGTTCTTCATCATGTTTATTGAGGTCTGCACAATAATAAACTTCCTGATGGGAAAAACAGGGGCGGCAAACAATTTATGGCATGGGTGAAAACACTCAGTTTACTTAGGTCCATTGAAATGATCCACATTACAGTTTTCATATAAAAATTGATTTTCAGATATAAATAACTGCGATCCCAACCCATGTCAAAATGGAGGTAGTTGTACAGACGGAATAGATTTCTTTACCTGCACATGTTCTGCTGGATACACAGGAAGCTTTTGTGAAACAAGTAAGTCACTAAATTTGAAGCTTCTATTATTAGTTTCCGTTGTATTTTTCGCCGTCGTTATACTATCCAAATGATTGAATTCATGGTTGCCAATAATAATTGGTTTTCAATTATATTATAAATATAAATATTTGTGACCCCAATCCATGTCAAAATCGAGGAGGCTTTTTAGATGACCGCATACTAACAGAAAGCTAATAGCAATTCAAATTGTCCACGTCCGCATCTCTTCCGATATATTATATTATACTGCCTACAAATGGCGACGTTAACATTAGGAAGCGGGGAGGGGGCATGAATATACTGGGGAGTCATAGAATTTTTAGACCAAATATACTAGGGGTTATAATTTTTTAACACCCAAAATAGGGGGGTTATAGAATTATTAAGGGCTGCTGACTCAAACTTTTCGCGCGCTGCGAAAAGTATTCTTTTAATTTATCAATCAAAATGTGCACATAATCTTTCGTTATATAATGCAAAATTTTTGCGCCTTCTTTACACACACGATCAAAATTTTAACGCACTCCGCACTCTTTTTTCGATCTAAAGTATTGGTGCACTCCTCGCCTTGGTTCCGGCAATGAATAATTTGTCTTGAGTTTGTGTAGGCGGAAGGGGGGGTCATAAAAATTTTCGACCCAAGATAGGGGGGCCGTAAAAATTTTTGGCCCGCGATAGGGGGTTCATAAAAATTTACTCCGGTCACCGACATATTCATGACCACCGGCCGAAGAAAATGACATCCCCCCTTATATACGGTACAAATCGCAAAAGGCACCTCGCGGGTATTATCATTTCGGCTTCGTCCACAAGCCGCGGTGTCAACGACCATTTATGTACTGCTTTGTGTACTGCGCCGTTACTTTTAGACAAAAGGCGTGTTGAAAACAAAATGAACATTACGGTTGTAATATGTTGAATAATAGTTGTGTTTGTTTTAAACTGGTTAACAGCACTTACTTTTTGAATCGAATATTTCAGAGAAACCGTTTTCGTCATTCAGTGGTGTAATGCTGTTGGCAGACTGATGGCCCTCTAGTGTTTCTAGATGTTGACGAAATCAAACAAGAGACCAGTCCCACCCTAGGGACGGGGCCCATAACTTTGTCAACATCTTGAAACACTATAGAATCGTCATCAGTCAGTTTATCAACAGCATTACAACGCAGTGAATGGCTTCTCTGAAATATTCGGTTCAATTATTGATTCCAGATATAAATGATTGCAATCCTAACCCATGCCAACATGGAGGTACATGTACGGATGGAATTGGTTCTTTTACCTGTACATGTGTTGCTGGATATACTGGGAGCACATGTGAAACAAGTAAGTCCTAAAAAGTCAATTTTGTTTTATTTCGTTTTTAGAAAATATACATCATAACATTCATAAGCTTTAAAATGATATATCATGGCATTTGACTTCAAACGAAGCGGGGTTAGGGTTTGTTGAACTCTGCTCCTTCAACAAAATGGTACCTTTTTCTCGGTTCTACATGTCTCTTTTTCCACATTGCTGGTAATAAATATCATACAATCATAATTTGCGGTCATTTCAAATCATTCCCAAGTCAACGAGGTTCAGGAATATCCTCTCATTGTCAATTGTTGGTTATACATGCCTAGACAAAATACAATGCTTTGTAACCCACCACTTAAACAGGATTTAACCAAAGCAAACAAAGACTAGAACTATTTACGGATTCTATAGAAATAGGTAGAAGATTTTTTTCCTCTTCAGCAATATGATTAGGGGCTGTGCAATAATTATGTGCCCCCGGGAGGGGGGTCAAATTTCCAAACAGCCCGCCAAAAATACGTGCGGGGGCAATAGATTTTTTTTCGGCAGGCCGAGAGAGGGGCACGCAATATTTCATAAGCTGCGGAAAGGGGGAAGGTTCTTTGGTATGCCTAAATGGAGGGCAAGCAATTTTTGGCCGACAGGTAATATTTGCTCAGCCCCTTACATAATTTAATCCTCCCAAACAGTAAAGTGTCGGCAAATTAGTGATTATAATTTTCCTAAAATGCACAGATTTGGCAGACCTACTTAATACCGGTATTTGTGGCACTCGCCCTCTTGCTCATCAACGTATTGTTGGTGGGCAGGGTGCTAGAATAGGCGAGTGGCCATCGACCGGCTTCTTGCTCAATGGAGAGGGTGACTTCGGTTGTGGAGCTACGTTGCTAAATAACGAATGGGCTTTAACTGCTGCACACTGCAGGTATATTAGTCCGACAAATAGGACCTGTTTTTCTCAATTACCAACTATATTACTCATGCAGACTCCGATTGCTCAAGAAAGATTGACCGCGAAAGTCCACTAACCGCCCCGCCCGGTCACTGGACTTTCGCGATTCGCCTTTCTTGCGCCATATGAGATAGTGGTCATAGTCTGAGCTGAACATAGTCTGGTATAAAATAAGAAAAAAAGGTCCTACTCGTCGGTCTAAGGTATATTGATTAGTCCCTAAGGCGACGGAAAAAAAACTTGTTCTACGTGCGGACGGGCCTTTGAAGTAGGGTCTGTCGGTCGGGCTTTTTTTCTGTAGGCTAAAATTACTACCCTAAAATTTCACCAAAATCTGAAAATCTGAAGAATTTTTGTAAGCATTTTTTCTCTAAATGTTCAGCCAATATTAAAAAAATCTGGCCCCAAAACGGTTGATTTTACATGATTTTAGCAAAATTTTAAAACAATTCTCCAAAACGCAAAATGTGGGTCGGTTGGGCCCGTAGAACAGGATTTTTTTGTCGCCTAATTGGCTAATCGACGTAATTTGGCTTTTCCAATTGAAATCCACGATACACTTCCTGTGGACATAGTAGAAGAGATGACAGGAAAGAAAAAGAGCAAGGTACACCAACTTGATGTGGGAAAACAAGTAAAATACAGACTAGACAGTATATACAGGGGGACAAAAACAGCAAATGCAGGCATAAGAAGTACGCAAAATTCGACAGCCAAAAACTACCAGTTCCAAAGCCCACAGAAGTGCTAAACCTGCAAAAACAACAAGGATCAATGGGAAAACAAAAGTGCACCAGAAACAGTGATGACAATCACTATGCACATAAACAGACACGATAAACCAAACAATCAGTGTAGGCACACAAACAGGCACATTTCGATGGCTAAAAATGGCCAATTCCAGAGCCCACAAACTTGGAAGTGATGAAAATCACTGTGCACATAGCAGACAACCAAAACCAAACAGAGAAAAAAAACCCGACGTTTCGAGTAAAAAACTGCTCTTCTTCAGGGACAGACAACAAAATATAAACGCAAAAAGAGATGATCTTAATCTCCCACACATGGAGTATTAATTTCAAACTGAGTTACCTCCTTTTCAATACGGATTATAACGCCGCTGCAATCGGACATATGGCAAAATATATCGAACAGACCCTAGCTCGCGCTTATACTGTGCCCCAAAAGGTCACCTACCTGAGGGACCTGTTTCAGTAGCAAAACGTCGAACCACTGTTGGTTCTTACCGACCATACGGAGCGATAAACATCTTAGGTTAGATGAGATGAGTTGGTAGTTGCCTACTGTTTAGTACGCTCCCGTGGAAAAATTGAGTTAGCTTGAAATTCACCTGGACAAGGAATTTACTGCTGATTGTCTCGTTGTATTAAACTCGTACGAAACTCAGAGAGCTGATCCTGTTTCGGGGGGAGGGGGCACTGAAGTGACAAGAGGGTATTAGGCGCGTCCATGGACTCACAAAAAGCACTCTAAACAAGTGTTTCTGAGACTGAAATTTGCAAGTATAAGTAGCGCGATTTGCTACCCTAAAACAAGTAGTTGTCTTTTCCCCAACCCTAAACAAGTAGTTGATGCAATTATTACCCCCTATACAAGTAAACACACAGAGACTGGTGCTTCTAACCCTAAAGAAGCTGCTGGCTTCAGGAGCTTTTATACTGTATGCTTTATAAAGTCTAAATCTAATTTTTCATCCCAGTTACAATTGATTTTTTCAAGAGGAACGTTTGGGCTAAATACCAAGGATTTTAATAGTATTACACCCCCCCCCCCACTTGCCACTATAGTGGCTCCTGGTTGCAAATGTCATTTGTGAGGTCTAGGGTGTGCGCTCTTGAAGCTGCAAAGTCTCTGTGTTGTTGTTGTTGTTGTTGTTGTTGCTGTTGTTGTTGTTGTTGTTGTTAAATGATGTGGGGCCGTAGTGGTCAGCAACAACGTGTAAAGTGTCCTGAGGCTTTCGGATCAACTGCTACATTGTGCCTGTGCGTAGCGCACTATAAATAACTGCACTGCTGAGAATTTTCTTTCTTTTAAACAGAGATCATGCCAATCGCATTGTCTTCGGCGATATTACTCTCACTCCGTCATCGCCAAACCGACAAACGTCACTCGTAACGCCATTTTGTCATCCAGATTTTGACATCGGCGACCGTGACCGTGACATTTTGCCTAACTTCGACAACGACATATGTCTACTAAGACTAGAAACACCAGTAACGTACACAAACTACGTTCGGCCTATTTGTCTGGCTGTAACTGATCAGGAACAAGACGCCTATCCTGCAGGGTCCTGTTATGTTATTGGTTGGGGCACACTGGTAGAAGGAGCCGGTAAAATATGCCTTAAAATAATTGGGCTATTCCCGTTGAAATCCATGAAATACATTACCTTATAATCTCCTTAGAGTGTATATTTGAAATGGGGTTAGGTATCCCACACTCCCTGTGTGGGAGATTACGGCCATGTCTTCTACATACACCCGGTACATACAGTAGGGCGTGTATGGATTTCAACTGGAATAATCAATTCTTTTCATTTGAATAAAATGTTTTAATTTAAACTACACAGCTTGAATGTTGTATGGTAAAATATTACGTTATTGTGTGATGTTGGTAAAATCGTAGTCTCCTCCACCGTCAGTTTGAATCCGCTCGTTCTCTCAAAATCGTTTACCCAACCCAGTCTCTCTAAAAGTAAGGGGCTGTGCAATAATTATGAGCCCCCGGGGTGAAATTTCCAAACGGTTCGCCAAAAATCGCTTGCCTCCCCCTCTCGGCCCGCCAAAAATCGCTTGCCCCGCCCCTCGGCCCGCCAAAAAATCGCTTTGCCCCCCCCCCCTTGCACATGCCAAATTTTGGGATCCCAAATTGCAAACCTTAAATGGGTCTATATATACAAGTGTTTCTGTACGGTTTTCCTAAGTCTTTTTAGAGTGTTTTATTATAAAGGTGCCCCAAGAATGTGTGCCAAAAATCACTTGCCCCACCCCCATCGGCTTGCCAAAAATTGCTTGCCCCCCCCCCTTCGGCTCGCAAAAAATTTCTTGCCCCCCCCTCAATTTTACCCTCCCCCAGGGCTTATAATTATTGCACGGCCCCTACTACGAAGGAATGTACAACTGCAGTGTTAACGTGCTAATTGAGCATTAGTGCAGTGATAGCGCCATTTGGTATATTTCCGCATTTAAGGTTATGCAAGGTTTTTTAATTTGAAAAAAAAATGGGGGCTTAAAAACATAAATGCCGAAAGGGCCAAGGCGCCGACTTCCATTGTAAGGACTTGCAACCCAACCTTTTTTATATTTACCCCTCAATTTCCTTCATTCTTCAGGCCCTGATGGCTATCGGTGTTTTTAAGCCCTGCGGGCAACCTTAATAGCTATTGCTCTTTTGTAGTTTGCCTGATGCCTGATTTTCCAGCTTCCCCTCCGCCACACCCCAGGGGTGCTTTAACTGAACAATTTAGTTATATATTTTGTTGTGTCAAAATATAATGCTTCAAACAGTTTTTTTAATGGAATATACTGTAGATGGTGCTATCACTGCACTAATTACGCTCAATATTAGCACTTTAAGACTGTTGAACAGTGCTTAATATTAGTATATATATATGCCTTAGAAACAATATATCATGAGCTCTTTTTTGATTGGCTAAAATCGTTCCCACCACGTCAGTCACGTCATCAAGCACTAAACTTTTCTGAAGCCCCCCCGGGGAAGCGGCCGCAGTATGCCACTGTATACCCAGGCCTAAAGCTATCAAACACGTTGCAAGAAGTACCAACCTCGTTAATACAAAATCATCGTCGTCGTCTACGTCGTCGTCATCATCAATAATGTAATATTATTGTTACGTTTCAGGTACATTACCAAACACATTACAACAATTGCCAACCTCACTTATTGATCTTCAAGTTTGTAAAGACCAGTACAGTGACATAAGCGTATCGTATGGTAGCTCAATATGGAACGCTGTAAGGGATGATTTCATCACTGACAACATGTTATGTACCTACACCGGGGCGAATAGCGGCTCATGCCAGGTAAAATACAGCAAGCAAACCTGAACTTGAATCGCTTTTGAAGATGCATCGTTCGGCCGCGGGGAGATGGGGGATAAATCCCTCAATATTTTGCCAGGGGGGATGGTCCATACAATCCCCCCCCCCCCAATGTTGACGCCTGTACTGGGTTTCTAACCAAATTAACCTTATATCTGGCTATTTTAGCCCCAAAGCCCAAATTATTTCATCAGTTCAGCTTCAAAATGGCAAAATTTTCGAGCGCTTCGAGCGCATTTGTACCATAAATTTATTCTGTCGCCAAAAGGTGTCGGATTCACTATATTTCAAGAAAATTTGTCCCCCCATGTCGAAAAAGAAATCTACGCCACTGAATGCCGAAAAAAATCACCCGGTCAGATTTTTTGCTATTTCTTCATTACGACCCTGCCCAAAAGTGTCTCCTTTTGACCTAACACGTCACAAAATGTGGATCGATGAGCTCGATGCTCGAGCTAGTACGTTGCCGTTCCATTGAAAATCACCCACTGAAGTAATTTCAGATGATTGAGCTCAGTAATACCATCGAGCTACTAATTGATTATTTAGAGAATAAATGATAGGATTTTGTCTTTTGCCTATCCAATATTTTTTTTATCGTAGTGGATACCGGCTGCGCCGGCATCCACTACTCAAAATATTGGCCAGCCCATCCATTATGACACGATATTGGATAGGCAAAAGACAAAATCCTATCATTATTCTCTAATTCTTATTCAGTTTTAATGTAATTTGCGAGAAAAACTGCCTTTTTCAGACAAAAATAAAGTTACTTTTGTGAGGACATCCCCGTTGTTTTAAATGAACGAAACCATCACGAACATCTAAGCCGCCGAATCGCGTTCTTAGTTCTCGCACGTGTATTACGCGAACGCATTATCGCGCGATTATTGAGGAGCAACAAGCGTGCCGCCGTTGCGTGGCGGCGCGCGCCCTGACTAATATCACTATCAATTAACTATTGTGAGATCTTATACACCAGAAAACCAATCAAATTACGTGAATTCTTTACAAGATTCATGAAAACAAATAGATAATAAGCTTATCGGATTAAAAGCTTGGAGGAAGGTCTTGCTGCTCAGCGAGTGTTTGTAATTATCAGGTTTTCTCCAAATTCATTCTCTAATGTCGTCCCGTTGCCATAAGCCGACCGCACAGTGAGTTTATCGGGCAACACTGACGAAACCTATCAGAGTTCCTTAAGGGATCGGTCACCCACCTTTGCACAGTATTTTTTTGTGGGGACTGAGAGCACATCAGACATATCGATTTGCATTCTGATGATATCAAATGATTTTTTTTTAATTCGCGGAATAATACAAATTTTATGGCAAATGAAGCTATGACATGCCACAGAATTGGCGCCGATTCGCTATCTCTAAGGACCGCTATCTCTGAGGTTCCCTATCTCTAAGGTTCGCTATCACTAATTACAAAAAAGGGCCACTATACCTAAGGTTCGATATCACTAATTTGAAATAAGGTTCAGTATTTCTAAGGTTCGATATCACTAATTTTAAATAAGGTTCGCTATCACTAATTTTAAATAAGGCCCGATATCACTAATTTATTGAAGATTCGCTATATCTAAGGTTCGCTATCACTAATTTTAAATAAGGCCCGCTATTTCTAATTCTAACAAGCCCGGTATCCCTAAGGTTCACTACCTCTAATTTGAAAATAAGGCCCGCTATCTCTAAGGTTCGATATCACTAATTTGAAATCAGGCCCGCTATCTCTAATTTTAAATAAGGTTCGCTATCTCAAATTTCAAAATTAGTGATAGCGAACTTTAGAGATAGCGAACCTTTATTAATTAGTGATAGCGAACCTTAATTGCAATTAGTGATAGCGAACCTTAGAGATAGCGAACCTTCAATAAACGAACCTTATTTAAAATTAGTGATAGCGAGCCTTATTTAAAATTAGTGATATCGAACCTTAGAACTAGCGAACCTTATTCTGAATTAGTGATATCGAACCTTAGAAGTAGCGGACCTTTTTTTAGGTATAGTGAACCCTTTTCTCTCTTAGAAATAGCGGGATTCTCATCTCCATAGTCTTTACACATTGGTGATAGCGAACCTTAAAGATATCGGTCCTTAGAGATAGAACGCAGAACTTAAGGCCCAAAATACCTCAATTTTTTTTCGCTTTTACCGGAACTGATCCAAGACCTCGCGCGCGGGGTGATTTGGAGGTGTGCACCCATCTACCAAATTAATCATGTCGGAGTTGTCTTTCTTCCACAGGGTGACAGCGGAGGCCCACTGAATTGCAACGATGGAACCGGTTTGTGGCACCTTGTTGGCGTGACGAGCTTTGGCTTTGGCTGTGCACGGACTGATATACCTGACGTGTTGACAAAAGTGTCTCGCTATTCGGCATGGATATTAAGTACAACTACCACAAATAGCAACCAATAATCATGGTGAAAATTATAATGATTGTTGCCTTTTTCGCTTTCTTAACCTAAACGATATTAATATAAGATGAAATTGTCGAAACAACCTTTAATGTATATTGCGTTTTCAGATATAAGTAATAGAGAGACGTTTATAAGCCTATGGGTCGCGCCCTGCGACTAGTATACAGGTAAGAGCGCGCCAAAACCAAACGTGAAACAGTTCCAGGATGGGATAATCCCTTCCAAACTGCAGATAATCTACTATTTCCATGTGTTGGGTAGAGGCGTACCGATCGAGACTCGAATACCCAGGACAAATTTGACCGAAAGTTGTAATGGGCATCTTAATTTAATCCGGTTTTAAGCCAAAATTATTCCGCTAATTTTGACCCATACTAGCGTTAAAGATGCAACAAATTTTCGCGTGCTTCTTGCGCATTTGTACCGGTAAAATTATTTCAATAGCAGGTCAGCGCCCGGGGGTCAGCGGCGAAATTTGAAAATATTGCCCCCCGGTAGCTCCGTTACGCCGATGATATTGGGTCGGATCAACTTCAGTGTTTGATCATGTTGATTAAAGTACCAGAAACAAATTTGTTTTATCTTTGGATCGGCTGTCGATGCTGCTTCGATCAACTACTAATCAGAATTAAGGCTAAATTTATATTGGCCAATATCACTACAGGTTCAAATTACTGTTTTATCACAATTAACATTAGTAAATTAATTGATTTCATAAAGGATCGACAAAGCATCGATGGTCGATCGAAAGATGAAAACTATCAATGCCAAATCAATTTGATCGACCAAACATCGATGGTCGATCGAAAGATCGAAGTAATTTGTTTATATTGCCTTAGAAACTAAACAATTTGAATTTTTGAATTCTCAATTCATACCTCAATTAAAGTACTCGAACTTTAAACTTGATTTTCTCCGGTTTTTTTTTAATATACCGGTGTTCAAATCGTTGTAACTTTGTAAACAAGTATTCCTGAAAAAAATTGGTGTCAGTTCCAATTTACAATGTAATTATTATTTGAATGTAATGTTAAAGAGAAGTTTTGCACTGTAGCGGTGACAAGAACATGAGTGGTAGTTCATATATCATTAAATAGGCCCACATGTTTTGGCGCAACGTCAGCCTTCTATTCTTCCAATCTTTTCAGAGGGCGCACCACCAAATCACTCCACGATTTATGTACCAGTGAAATTCAGTTAAAATAGTCCACCGCTTATTTGAGCTTGTTGCGGCTTTAAATTCTAAGATAATTGTCAAAATTCGCCCGTTTTCAGCTCATTTGCTTCTGGCAAGTGTCTACATGAAGGAATCTGAGAAAAAATCCCAATATTTTATTTCAGAGGTGAAGTTTTGGCGCAAATTTGAACAACGTCCGGTTTCAAAAATGAGTGATTTTTTAGGGTTAAATTTGAAATGGAGCCTTGATCTTTGGTTCGAGTTGTATTTTTTCCTGAATGTATTTTATGCTTTCTCTCCCCCACCAGCTCCAAGTACAGATAAAATACAAAAAGCTGAAAAAGGAAAAAAAAAAAAAAAAAAAAAAAAAAGATTTGGACACCGTCGGCTTCCCCCGTGTATTATTCACCGGTGCCATTATCACGTGACTGTAGAAAAATGCTGCTGCCACCAGATATAGGCTAATTAAAACAGCGTATTACTATCAAGACTTATGTTTGAAAGCTGTCCTCAGATCGATGCGTGAAGTTTCCAGTCCATCACACTACGTGCTCTAATTAGTCCATGTCGATATTATCAAGACAGAGATTGCGTCTGATGACGTCATCTGTCAAAGTTGTTGATGATGACCCGGCGGTAACGGCGCCTATTTTAAGCTTATTGTTAATTTTGCACTTTCAAACCGTACAAACCATCTCAAAAGTTAGGTCTTTATAGTAGGAAACTTTCTTTAGCGGGGGCACCATGTCAACAATGCCTAGAAAAGTTGCTTTTTGCCTTGTAAAAGTACGTAATTTTTCGGCATTTCCTGGTATCAGGTCGATTCGGCCCAAACCAATTCGTCCACAGTTGACTTGGCCATATGCCAATTCATGCATTGGCCCCAAGCTAAGTCAGCCACAAACCAATTCGATATTGACCAAAAGGGATAAACGATTTAATATGTTAATGAATATAATGTGACCGTCCATCACGAAACAGCTGTAAAGTCGGCTGGCGGTCAATTTTGTTTTATTTCGTGTTTAGAAAATTTATCATAAGCTTTAAAATGAAAAATCATTTGACTCCAAACGATACCCAGAAGTAAAAAACAAGGGGGTTAAGTGCACAACGTACAAAAAAGTGACTATATCTCATTAACCGATGATCCTACAGATATGCGACCACTAACTTTTCTGTTCCTTTTTGACATATGGCACGACTCTCTAAGATATTTGGTTAAAAATTTAAAAAAGTGACTATATCTTATTGACCAATGATCCTACAGATATGCGACCACTGACTTTTTTTTGTTCCTTATGAAGTTATGACTAAGGAAAAGTTTGACATATCTCACGACTCTGTAGGAAATGATGTACATC
Source organism: Amphiura filiformis (assembly GCF_039555335.1). Lineage (NCBI taxonomy): Eukaryota > Metazoa > Echinodermata > Ophiuroidea > Amphilepidida > Amphiuridae > Amphiura > Amphiura filiformis. The sequence continues at coordinate 6,603,868 of NC_092629.1, forward strand.
ATCATCATCATACATCATCATTTTATTTTCATACAAATCGACCCCGGAAATCGACATACAAAATATATATAAAAGACACAACATTTGAATGAGGAGATGCTCAAAAGGCCTGAAGCGAGCACCCCCTTACACTGCCCCAACATACAATTACACAAAGCTAACAAATAAAAGAAAGAGGAGAAGAACATGCAAAGAAAGAAGCAATATAAATATTTATAACATTTCATATCTAGACATTCCACAGTTCACAGAAGAAATTGATAGTTGGGGTGGAGATGGGTGGGGATGGGTGAGGTCATTATATAATGCCTAAATATTAGATGTAATTTTTTATTAGACTTTTCTTTATTTGTAACTTAAACTGGTTTACTGATTTTGCCATCTTTATATATTTATCAGTAATATTCCATTTCCTAGGACCGGCAGCTCACCAGAAGCCCGTGTTGTGAGGGCCACAATAACTGCCGCTACGTACCCCGCTACGTACAGATACGCGAACGCTGACTTTTTTTGTTCTTTATGACCTGAGGAAAAGTTCGACATATCACACGACTCTTTAGGATATTTGGTTTAAAAGATAGAGGGTTAAGTGCACAAAGTACAACGAATTGGTTTGTGACCGAATGCAAGACATCAAGGCATCTAAATATACAGATTTGGTGTAAGAACAACGGTTATGGAGAAAATCACGAAATAGTTAAATTTGGCCAACTTTTTTTGTATGCCTACATCAATATACAGGGTTCGAATTAGCATGTGGGCGAATTGGTTTGGGGCTGAATTGACGAATAGTATTGATATCGATATTGATATTTTTACCCACGTGATATTTCGATATGATGATTCGAATTGTCACGTGATCGTCAAACCTGTACTAAAGGTGTCAGTTCTGCAGGAACTGACACAAAAATTGTATTGACATGGGGTTTTCACTAATGTGGTGGCGCTTCGAATACGCTGAAAATGAAAATTTAAGAATCACAAAATTGACCCGGGCCTACTTCAGACTGATTTTGCTTGATCGTATCACATAATGTGATGCAATCTAGCAAAATCAGTCGGAACTCGGAAATATTTTTTTTTGTTTCCTGTTGTTTTGGAAACTCTTAAATTGCTCATATCTTTGGAACTGGTTGTTCAATTTCAATGGGATTTTCTGCAAAACCAAGCTTTATACGTGCTTTTTACTATCTTATAAGAAACTGAAAATGCTTGATCGCATCACATATGTGTATATATTGGTAAACTGTAATGGGGAATGGCTCTTAATTAATTTACGCATGTATATACGCCTTTCCGCCATGGGTTAATTCTGAATTGACACTTAATTTGGGTGTACTTTGTCTTGGGTCCAATCTCTATCAAGGAAAGTTTGCTATATCTTTCTAAATATAATGATTGTTTGTTCTAGATTTGTGTTTCAGCGTTTCATATTTGAAAGAACTAATGTTTAATTGCAACATTTCGAAACCACAAACCCAAACTGGGTGCTACGATGTACAAGATTGGGCTACAGTATGCATTTTACCAAGTTGGCAATAGGTATTTCCTTCATTTTGACAATGCATGACTTACTTTATTATACTCAAAAACGGATTTTATTATACTAGAAAGTTGTTTACGTGCATATAGGCTCCTTCACAGCCGGTTTCTGTCGTGTATGTTTGTGACTGAGCCACATGCAGACTGGGTTGCCAGGACTACCAGGACAAAGTATCTGTTTTTGACTATAACAATGTAAATATGAGCAAGGTCTGGATTTGGCCTCCTATCAGCTTTACTGATAACATGGCTAATTGGAAATTTGAAAATAAACACTTATTTTGTAAACAGATAATGCTCTGTGGTTATTTATGGATGGAAACTTAGGAAATTGCTATTAATGAAATAATTAGTATATTAAACATACATTTGTTTTGTCAACGATGAAAATCCGTACACAAATAAGGTTTTTAGGAACCATTTGACATTAAACATTTTGAACAATAATTGCTCTATGAAAAGGATACAATTGCACCCCTGCTGATCCAGGCTACTGATAAGCTGTCAACAAGCTGTCAACAAGTAAAGTGTGACCACTAATTCAACAATAATAATGAGCATTAATCTGACAATTCAATATTGGTAAATGGTAAAACACAGAAAAGGTTAAAGGACAGAAATTTGGAGAGGTTATGAATAAAAGAGTTGAGAGGAATTCGAAGGAGTTAGATTGTTATGGACATGATGGGTTAGTAAGCGGGAGATGTTGAAGGTCAGGTCAAGGTCATCCGAGGAGAATTGAGTATAGATTGTCAGATTGTGGATAACAATTCTGCCCAAAATTGTTAAAGGTCATTTGAGGTCGACTAAGTATATATTGTGTTGGATTGTCAGAATGTTTATTAGGCCCTAAGCGTCAAAACATCAACTTCTATGGCAACGGGTGATACAAATTTGCTTCGTTATCAGACCTAATTATTCAAAACATTTAATTAGTGTTAATTAGCTGATTAAATACTTTCAAATAACTGACTCCAGAATTTTGTTGTTACTTACGTGGTCCGAAACATTTTGGGCAAAAAAAAATGTTTTTTGGGGGGATTTTCTCCAAAAATGAGAATTTTTGCCCCAATTTGACCTCACAGATGAATTCATCAAGCCTTTGCTATTCTAAATATGTATACTTTTATATATTTAGACCAATAATTTAGCAGTTATGTGGCCCAAACGTTTTTATAATTCCAGGGTTAAGACCACCCTTAACAGCGTTGCCATGGTATTGAGTGAGTGCAATGGAAAGTGAATTATTGCACTCGCGTGGAGTGCAATAGTAAGATGAAAATCTTTGTATGAGTTAAAGGTCCCCTGAAGATGAAAACATTCTGCCTATAAAACTTGTCCAAATATTAAGTTTTTTCTTAATATCTCAAAAACAGTTTTTGGGCCCTTCTTCCATTCAGGTATTCAATTTTACAAGTTTAGTTGCACGTACTGGGATGGCGTATAATGCACTGTGCTTACAACATGCTGAATAAGCAAAGCTGGTTAGTGCGCGTGTCGACAAGCTTGTTCCGAGACAACTCGGCCTGTCACTCCTATTTACCATGTTAATTAGCTTACAAGCTAAACCACAGAGCAAAAATGTCAAAGCCCATTGAATCATGTTAACCATGACCTATTTTGTGATGTTACTCGGGTAACAAAATACCCGACATACGGCAAACTATTCTTTGTTTAAAATGTTGTTCCAATTTAGCAGACTTTGGGACCATTTTGATAAAACCGGAGCAGTTTTGATTGTTTTACCCCTTTGGACAAAGGTAGAGACCAAAATTTGACATTATTTTGATCTTTATGCCTATAACTCAAGAACTGAACATCGGAGATAGGTCAAACTATACTTTTTCTGAATTCTAATGAGAAGAACACACATTTTGTTATCCAGAATCAACCAATTTTGAAATTTGAATATTAAAATACTCCGATTTTGACATGTTCGTTTTGATAGAACATTAACAATTCAAATACAGATGATCATGACACAATCTAGGATGTTTCGTTACCTACGTAATGCATCAAAATAGGTTACGGTCAACATGCCTCAATGGTACTTGACCTATTTTGCTATGTGCGGGCCTATAGACATAAAAATATGAGTTTTCACCCGATACAAACATCTGCATTTCGATGGGGTAAAATGGGGGATGAGGCAGTCAGCTGGGTCGCACACCTTCAATCAAAGCAATCAAATCAAAGACAAAACATGATTTTACATTGTGTTCTTTATTATTTATTAATTCTCTAGCAAGGCTGTTGAATTCAGCTACTATGCTCAGTATGTGAATTTGGGAAGTTATATATTTATGTCGTCTTAGGTGTAGACATCAGGGAGTTTCCGATTTCCACAATGGTTCTACGATGGTAAAACACCAAACCTTGTTGTCGTCGATTTTGTAATGTGTCATCGTCCAAATTCTACAACATGCGAAGAGTCTGACAACCGTCCCGATGACGACAACAATGTCTGCCATTTTACCATCGCAGAACCATCCGTCGTGGATATCGAAAACTCCCAATTATAAAGGATGACAAAGGACCAATCAATAGTGTTCAGTTACCAGGCTCAACATTGGGCTATTCTATTTGAAATCAATACACCCTCTGTCCTTAATCCCCTGCAAAGGGGGGTGTAGACTTCAAATGGAGTCAACCATTCCGGTAACCCCATTTACAATTCACACTCCCTGTGTGGGAGATTAAGGTCATGTTTTCCATAGGGGTGTATGGATTTCAACTGGAATAGCCCATTACTAGTTTACTGTCAAGTGGAAATTTTCGCAGTACATTAATTTTCGTGCTTTTAGCGCTCAATGCAGCTGCCACAAAAATAAAAACACACAAATATGTTCTTTTATGTGTAGGTCAATGTAAGAAAACTCACAATTTAAAAACAAGTGAAATGGTTAAAAATCGGCAAAGTGCGAAAATTAACACACATGAAAATAACCACTGTTACAGTATTTCAGTATCTTATGAAATAAGAAGTCACTAATATTAGGGATGACCAGCACAACAGCCCACTCATTTGGACATCTTTTGTGTTTACCATGCAGCACTGGACACACACATATGTGACATGATCAAGGGGAATGAGTCGCATGTCGGCCCTGGTCAAAAATGAGTTTTACACATGTTTCTAAAGAGGACATTTAGAGCATTCAGAAACTGAAAACCCCATGTTGATATGACTTTTCTTAGTGAAGTTACGTCAATTTATCAATCGCTGAAAACAATATAAAACAAAAGAATTTTAACACTTTCTTTGCCAATATCTCAAAATCAATATTAGCGACACCCGACTCATTTCCCTTGATCGTGTCACATATTTCAATGGGGTTGTCCATGCAGAGACTATCTTACTGAACTGACCAATGGATCTTGCTTGAGTGCACACACAATGCATCCAGTATTATTATTATCAGGCTGTTTGTCAGATAGGCAAAAACATGTTTTGAAAAAGTCCAAATATGCACCCCTAAATATCAATCAATATATCTATAACTTGGCCAATCAGCTGACAGGAAGTCACCCTCTGGTAAAACCGAGTTTATGGTTTCAACTCCCCATAATTTTACGTCCACAGCTAGCTAAAGTGAAATCTACAGGTTATTTGTATAAAAGAGTGATTTTACTGTAAATTTTCTCCAAATTCCAAGAAATATTAGGTCAGTAAACTTTTTGTATACTATACTATATATATTTATCTAATTCCATGAGCAATTTCATAAAATTTCATTACTATTTAGGGGTGCATATTGGATGATGAAATTTAGACCCTCTTTAATCAATTCAGAATTATGCAGTACCGTGAGCCTACATGCACAATGTATTCTGCAATGACCATGGTAATATCTTAATATTGCACATGAAATTGGTTTAATATTATTAATATAATATACATAACTTTACTCATCCAATATAACTTGGAATTTAGAGAAACTTTGCAGTAAAATCAGATTTTGATGCAGATATACTGTAGATTTCACTTCAGCTAGCGGTCATTAACAATCACATAGTTCATATGTCTAACACGCCATGAGAAACTGAGCGCATGGATGAGTCTCATGTGTAAAAAATGTATCACCAAATTTTGATAACTTGTTAAAAAAAAAAAAAAACATGTAATTAAGTTGATCTGTAGTGGCAAATGTTTATGCAAGGTTTCCGAATTTTGCACTTTTTTGCAAAATTCGGATACCTCACACAAAAAATCGTCACTACAAATCAACTTTATTACATGTTTTGTGACTTAAATAACAAGTTGTCAAAATTTGGTGATACATTTTTTTGGTCAAATTTGTTCATAATTTTTCTTCCATGACTGCCATCTTGGATTTGTACAAAGAAATATAGAACAAAAAGGCAATTTCACAAGACCAGATCTCTGAATGCATTTATGAAAAGCCGTATTTATAAACGATTTCTTCTTGTGAGTATTTGTATAAATCATGTAATCCATTTTCAAGGGTTACTGAAAAGGTGTTTTTTGAAAATACCTTATTTGAAACTGGAAATTATTAAATTTTGTGCCATTTTCCCTTGGTGTCCATAATCTGTCCAAACTGCCTATTCAAAACACGCATATAAAATTGGCCATAACTTCAGAACCATTTATCCTATTGAGGTCATTTAAAGACTGAAATGCTCCATTTAATGAGCTCTTTAATATAATGTATGATTCTACAATACAGGAGAAACTTCAAATGTTCATGGTCATCCCTACTAATATCTATTAAAAGGCCTAATGGTGCAGGAGCCTGAATCTTGATCTAATCCTTTAAATCTTTATCATGTAATGCATACGGAATAAATCCCAAATATGCAGGGGAATAGATCGGGATAAAGGTAATTCGCTGTCGTAGTGCATGTTAGTAACCACTGGTTACTGGTTCAAGCCTGGGCTCATACACCTGTCCCGAATTATGATATGCCATAGGCTTTGTGTTGTGATCATTTCGATCCGTGGTTTGTAACAAAGAAAGCGTGAGCCAGTTGACCTAGCAACAGTCATATTCTAACGTACACTATGCCAGCGAATTAGCAGTGATCACCACGAAAGTGTAAAATATTCAAAATGATGAGTAGGAATATTTTTAAAGTAAAGATCTGAGCCTAATTCTCATAAAAGTGCATCTTGTCTCAAGTTGAGAGTAACGTCATGCATGTATTTCAGTGGCAGTTTTGAACGTGCACACTAACCTAATCCTGTGGGGTGTATACACATGCGTAGAAGTGACGTTGGTCGGTACGCTGGTGATGCAACCATGTGAACACAATGGCGACACTCTTAACTTGAGACAAGACACATTATGTTGTAAAATTGACCAAAACAGACAAGTTTAAATTCTATGCATCTACCTCCAGTCACTAGCTTTGAAGTTCAGTGTGTGCTGCGTTGGCTTAGCGTGGTTCTTTGCGTGTACATATGCGGCACGTTGATCATGCGCGTAAAAGTATGTACACACACCAAGTAATGCTAAGCCAACGCAGCCACACGCTGTACTTCAAAACTAGTGCCAGTGACTGGAGGTAGATATATGGACTATATTGTCCCTACTGACGAAAAAAGGCTTCCAACATTGGGCTATTCAGTTGAAATCCATACACCCCTGTGGAAGACATGACCTTTATCTCCCTCACGAAGGGGTGTGTAGATTTCAAATGGGGTTACCTGAATGCATGACACTATTGACACCATTTGAAATCTACACCCCTGTGTGAGAGACTAAGTTCATGACTTCCACAGGGGTTGTATGGATTTCAACTGGAATAGCCAATACTGCATTTGTACTCCGGAGAGCAGTAAAGGTAGTGTAAACCATTGACCCTGATGGGAATCTTAAAGGTAAATAAATAAAATAAAATAAAATAATAAATAAATTTTGGATTTATATAGCGCATTTTTCAGAGGATTCAAAGCGCTGTAATTTCGCTGCCAATAGCGAATCATCAGAATCCAATCAGAACGCATCAACAAGACCCGTTGTAGCCGAACCTAGCACAAACCTATCTGCACCAATTACTGTGCAGCTCTCTAAATTCCATTGGGTGAAGGAAGTTTTTGATAACCAAACAACTAATCACTGATTTTGAAAGCAGGAGGAAACTGGAGATCCTGGAGAAAACCTACGAGAGCGAGCATGTGTCAGGATTAACCAAATGTACATACAGTCCTTGGGCATGGTCGGGGCTTGAACCCGCCACTCAGTGGTGCAAGGGAACAACCACTGTGCCAACTCGCTCTCCCTAAGTACCCATCACTGCCATGGTGCAAGGGCAGTTTCCCCCATGGAACATTAGGGTTAATAAAGCAGGGTGGTCTTTGCAGTTAATGTGGCTTCCAATAAGCTTCCACCCCCACCCCTTGCCCTTGCTTTTATTTATTTTCAAAATTGACCCCTAATTGATAACAACCTCTCCCCCACCCCAAATGAAATTCTTGAAAGACCTCACTGGGTTAGAGTTAAGGTTTGATTCGGTACAGTGAAACTCATTTCATGTTAGACATGGAGAATCTTATTTGCGACAAAGTAAACATTCAATACCCTTTCTGTAAGGTGCTAAATAATTGATTCACAGAGCGTAGGTAGTGTATATAACGAAAATGGGTGGCTTTTTGCAATTTACAATATATGACACAATCTGGTCCATGGAGGCCATCGGCAGCAAATTTGAAATTGAGATCAAGGCAAAAATATGGAGTAAAAATAAATAAAATACATAAGAAAATAAACATCACAAAACTATGTATGCTAGACCTTTGGTGTTTTTAGTATGATAGCTTAACCCTAACCCGCCCGAATACTACAAAATACTACTTGATATATGCGCTATTCGTGCATGCATCCCACGTGGTGTGATGACGCAATCGCCCTAAGTGATATATAGGCACGGTTTCGCTGGCCAGCGAAGCCCAAGACCTGTGGCAAAGTGTCGCCGACCGAGTGCTTGGCATGCAAGGGTCTCGGGTTCAATCCCACCCAGAGCAAACAACTTCTTTCCTTCTTTTCTCTCTTTATTCTTTCCTTCTTTCCCTTCCCGTGCAGCCGAAAGAAAAGCCCTTAGGGGTTAGGGTTAGGTTACCACTATCGAAACTCAGTATAGGCTTCCTTAACCCTAACCCACCTGAATACTACAAAATACTACTTGATATATGCGCTGTTAGTGCATGCATCCCACGTGGTGTGATGACGCAATCGCCCTAAGTGATATATAGGCACGGTTTTAGCTGGCCAGTGAAGCCCAAGACCCGTGGCAAAGTGTCGCCGACCGAGTGCTTGGCATGCTTGTTTGTTTGTTTGTTTATTTCTTCTTTATACTGGGTCCATATTCAGGGGAAAATTTAAGTATTCCCCTGTTCTTCCATATGGCCCAGGAGGGGTCTCGGGTTTGAATCCCACCCAGAGCAAACAACTTCTTTCCTTCATTTCTCTCTTTATTCTTTCCTTCTTTCCCTTCCCGTCGGGGGAAAGCCCTTAGGGGTTAGGGTTAATGTTTGTATAGGCAATAATTATAGTAACTTCATACACTCCTATATTTCAAAGCAGCCAATCGTAAAAGCAGTTAGAAAAGTATGTGGAATGGATTGATTGTGTATAATGGCACTCCGTGTCAGGGTCTTAGCTAGAAATTAAGGTTTGCCCTTCATTTGAATCAAAATGCCTGTCCTAATTTGACCTTTAAAACATTTACCAGACGTCTATAGCACACTGGGGGTTCAAAGAGTTCAAATGTCATGCTATAACCTTGATTTCCAAAGCTGGTCTGCTAAAAAGGTCAACAGCCTTTGTCAATACCTACAATTATAATGCAGCATCTGTCAAAGGCATTAATTTTGCCCGTCCCAGGAGCAGGCTCCCGTCTACAATGATGGCCATACAGGTGGCTAGCTAAGACACTGCTCCGTGTGCTACCATGCATTTATATTTGGTTTTATTTCCCAACATTTTTAGTGCTAATTTTGTTATAAAAACAGCATAAATCACATTTTTTTCCTTGCATATAAATAGGTTGATAAATGCATATCACTTGATGCTGAAGATATTGTACAAAATAACCCCCCTTCGAGGATCATGCATTAGACGCATCAACATCTCAGTATGTGTGCATTATTTTGTACAATTTCACTCCCAACAAGTGATATGCGTTTTTATATTAACCTATAATCAATTGTCAAAATGTCTCCTTTAGCCCCATGGACCAGATCATGTTCCATATCACCCTCCCATAATATAATACAAATGGACACGTATTTGCGGTTCAGACTGTCTATATCCAGATATCATGATGGTATCCAGGAGTTAGTGCAATTAGGACCTATCAGCAATTACTACCATATAAACATTAGACAATTTCAGCATTCAATATTGTACAATCTTAAAAATAATGACACCTGTCAGCTATTGCAGATAGGGCTTTCTTGCACAAATCCCTTCATATGATGAGTCCTTGGCTCCACAACATATTCTTCTGTCAATACAAAGTACTACAGCTCTCATTAATCTTGCACTGTGATTGTTCAATGGTGGATAATGAACATTCAAAATGAATTCATTTTCCTCATAGTGACAGCTGCAGTCATCCCTTTTTTCGTATGTCTGTGACTCATAATCCAGGCATAATGTAGGCAATGTTTTCTAGTGTTGACACCTGTGATATGATAGAGAGAAAATGAGACCAAAGAGATTAGATTGGGAGTACAAACTTTGCAATGTCTGTGTATCCCTCATGGAGGAAGAAATACGAGGTTGTAAGACTATAGCCATAATGTATGATTTCCATCACATTTTAATTTTGTTATTCTATACTCAGAATGCTGAAATATTACATAGCAATAACTGTCAAAAAAGGTCCATTCTGTCCATTTTAAGCAGAGACAACAAGCCTATAAAGTAAAGTGAAAGAAACCCAACTGGTTACTTTGGCCATTTAACATGGAGCTGTACGGGGGACTTAATGTTTGAATTACAACATTATGTCAAAATTGGTCTGTTAATCTATCAAACACAACAAATTTGAATGATTTCATTTAGGTGTAAATTGGGACATGCCACAAACAGCTTTGAAAAAAACAATTAACCAATTTCAAAATCTATGATCATATATTATGGCTTAAGGCAGCTGTGTACTCTCAGACATGCATGTAGTAAAAGTGCCATAACTTTGTAATTATTCACGCATAAGACATATAAAAGTATACATTTTATAAAGGCAAGACATCAATGAATCTTAATATAAATACAGATTTGGTGTAAAAACAACAATTATGAAGAAAATCACAAAAAGTGAATTGTTGGCAATTTTTGTTCGGTACATCGTAACAAAAAAACACTCCTTCCAAAAATGTTTGTTTTGGTTTTTTCTTAATCTTGAGGCACCATTCCAAAAACGTTTTTTTAGTTTTTGATATTGGCCTTATTTTTTGAGATATTGACCATATAAGGCATCAAAATGAACTTTTTAAAATTCATAAACGCTTATTTGCACAAATTGATGCCTAAAATCGGAAATAGACCAAAATATAAATAAATGAGAAAACCGTTTCTTAAGTCGATCATGCTTTTATGATGAGGACAATTGCCTACCTATAGATGCTGTATTTATTGAGTTATCGTGTACCTAAATTGTCATTTTACCGAGAAAATGAACATTGAAATAAAGGCAGTTGAAGTTTAAAGTGGTCACATTTTGCACTTTGATCGAAGCTCACAGGAGAATGCGGCAGTTCTCGTTTTTCTACCTTACATTACGTGAACATCGGGTAAATCCACAGCCCCTTGAGAAGTTTGGGCGAAATCTATTCATATCTTGATGTTTAAATCGGGGGAAAGATCTTGAAAAAATTCACATTTTATCAGCTAAAACGGAGCCATTTGACCGCTAGGTTTTTATGAAATCAGTTCTTCCGTGGTGCTTCCATAAGATGCACCGCGCATGCAGATAAGCGTTAGCGTGTATGCGTAGCGTATCTGTGCGTTAACAAATTAGCTGGCGTCTACAAAGCGCGATGCGTTGTTGTCTTGCGTATACCCGATGGCACAACAAAGATTTTCTTTCCTTTTAAATTGCGGAAGCGAGTGAAATAGTGAAATAAAATCCATAAAATAGAGCAGTTGGAGTTAACAAATCTGGATTTTCTTTCCTTGTATTTATAAAAAACATAAAGTAAATACATTTCAAAAAAGCTCAATTTCGCCAAAGTCTAGAGTACACAGCCACGTTAAGTAGCCAAAAAGTCATAGTTGTGACTATTAGGGGTAGTCGCAACTTTTCGACTATGGCCTAATGGTAGTCTACTACATGTATCTATTGCTTCCCCCCAAAAAAAAAAAATGGGAACAATTTACATTACATGTAGTTTAATGTACATTAAAAAATTATGTCAAATGTTGTTAAAATTTGTCTATGCCTATATAATCAGACATGCCAACTTTGAAGTCCAGTTTTCCGTACTCAGAAGACAAAAAAAAAAAAAAAAAAGAAAAACACATATTTTGCATGTGCTGTGAACTATTCTCTACTGAAAACTCCATAGAACCATTAAAGCACTAACAGCAATGCTGCCAAATGTTTCTTTAAAAATAATAATGACTTACATGACAATGATATGGGGCAAACATTACAATGACATGTGACTTACATGCGTCTCTCTGGTGCAGCCATTGAGTTCAGGTACTTGTGATGTCAATGCCATGAGTGGTCCTAATGCACACAGTGTAGAATCTAATAATACTGAGACACTGCCATGAATTTCAATTTCACCCTGTGAAGAAAAATAAAAATAAAATTAGGTTAATAGTTCCATGAATAAATTAATCAGGTTTGTAAATCTGTTCTCCATGTCGTCAATTGGGAGGACTCCAAGATACTTGGCAAAGAGCATGTCAGAAGCGATGGAGATTAGAAAGAGGGGGACAAAGACCATGAATAGAGAAGAAGGCACTTATTTCCTAAGTCACGTATATGACCCACTTTTGAAGACTGGAGATAAGACCACACACGACCGGAAGTCAGTTTCCCAGGAAAGTGGATCAGATGTTCACATACCGTAAACGTTAAGCCTAATGGCGCTTTTGGATTCTTAGAAATGTGAGAGCGCCATCCTTGTAAAATCTCAACAGCATTAAGGATACGTGTATGTTAAATTGAGCAACCTGGACATAATGCCTCAGAAAAATATCATGACATGACCCAATACTTTAGGTCACTAGGTTAGTTGCTAGAGCAGCAAATATTTTGGGGTTTCTTCAGGTATTCTTTCTCAAAGTGTCATTGGACTTAATTTGTAAATCGATTCATACGTTATACCTAGCTCATTTTGGTAAATCTTTTTATAACATTGTAATTTCTTCATATTTTTTTAATATTCTTCAGTTCAAAATTACACCCTTCTATTGTCTGACCCGTTAGCTCAGTCGGTAGAGGGTGCGCCTTGAATGGTGAATGGTACTTGTTCGAATCTTGATTTCTGCCCCCACTTTTATGTGAAGAAGGGTCAAGAAATGTTTTTGGATTTTGTCCCCATTTTACGAAAGAATATTGTGAATTTTTTTTAATTTAATTTTAATTTTCTTATTTTTTTAATATTCTTCAGTTCTGCCTTCTGATTTCTGCCCCCACTTTTATGTGAAGAAAGGGTCAAGAAATGTTTTTGGATTTTGTCCCCTTTTTTTTTATTTATATTGTGAATTTTTTTAATTTAATTTTAATTTTCTTATTTTTTTTAGATAAATAGGCACTGCGAACAAACGGCAACAAAAACCGCTGACAAAATTTGCTCCACCTGCTACCTATCAATGCGTGATATATTCCACTACATTTAACAGTTAAATGACCTTTGAAAAATAGAACGGCCTCAATGTTTCAAATTGTGTAACTACATTACTTTATTCATTTATGCATTATAAATGATTAGCTATTTTTTCTTTTCTTAAAAAGGATCGAACTAGCTCGAGATACTCTAGCTAAAATACAGGTTTACATTTACTATCTTACATTGATCATATAACTATCAGACCACGAAGTAGTTACGTAACTCGCGTTGGTATCGGAACCAAGCACTGTTTATATGGCGATCATTACGATCACGCTATTTTGGTATGCCTTTTTGTGTACTGATTGTTTCGATCGTGGTTCATTACTTAAGCGCGTGATCCCGTTGACATAGTAACATTACGTAACCCGATACCGGGCTTCGATACTGAATAGTTGTTGAGTGCACATAATATGGAAAGCCATTGGGGTATTGTGTGCATTCCAAAGCGCCTTATAACATGTTCTCATTGTGTTGTGGAATCCTAGCCAGTATTCAATGATAGCTATAGAGGCCTTGTTTTTATCGATTGGCTCCAAACAAAAGATTTGAACCGGTTTCTTCCCCGTAGTCCATTCAATCAAATGTTGTCATCAACCTATTTGATCGTAGTGCATTTTGTTATGTGTGTGAGACGAACTGTCGCGGTAGATGTAATTATGCTTTTATTGAATGCATTTGAGTAGTCCGCCACTAGATTTACGGGATGATACGTCATATGCACAGCCTCTATTCAGTTGGTCGTTGTATGATTTTGTTCGTTCACTCATTCAAATTTTATTTATATCATTTGAAGACTGAGCCTATTATGATACATCCTCCGTGGAACAGTTTCAAACAAATTTAGCTAGGGATTATTGGGGCAGAGGTTATCTTTTGAATCCTCTTAGAGGGCTATAATTTTTTTCCCAAATTTACAAAAAGTCTCGTCAATAAACTTGCGCACCCCTTATTTTGGCAACAAAAATTTTATGATCCCAAACCCCAAAATTGTATTGAAATCAGTCTTTTTGAATAAAATAATACACTTTCTGTGGTCATCGTGTGACTCCCTACATTTTGGTCATAAAACATGATGACCCCCTGCTATTATTCTTTCCAAGACTTTATGACCCCGTATATTTGGGACCCCCCCTTCAATAAAATTATATACCTCTTATGACCACTGATGCATAGGCAAGGACACTCGCTGAATTGAAAGACTTGGCGACGCGACAGTTCGTCTCACACACATAACAAATGCCTATACAATCAAATAGGTTCATTACAACATTTGATTGAATGGACTGAGTTACTCTACAATGAAACGAAAAAACAAAGAATCATGAAAAAAGACATATACAAGATAAAATAATAAAATCATATAAACAATGTTAAAGATAAAATCAAGAAAATAGAGAATAAAATTTCCTCAAATCAGAAAAAAAAACATTGACAGACATCATAATCTGTCAGAAATTACTGCATGAGATTCGAACCATCAATCTTCTCCACAAGTTCTCTTTATCCTCGCACTATAGTCTAATGCTCTGCTCACTGGGCCACAACGTATCAGGTGAATGATTATACCGCATTATCATGAACAAGTTTGTTCGATCTTGCTCATAATTGTATGTGTCGATAGGTTTCATCCTTTAACTACACGCACCCTTAATGATCAGTGATAATAGTCGGCTTTTACAGGGATGGCGCTCTCTCATTTCCATGAATTCCATACCGCCATTAGGCGAACGTTTACGGTATACAGGCCTTCATTTTTAAGGAGCGCGATCGCGCAGGCGCTCCTACCGCGCCCCTCAAAGCATAGTCAGGAGCGTTAATAACAGCGCTCCTTATTCATGTTTAAGAATTCTGAACTTAACATGTTTAATATTGTTTGAAGAGATAATTAATTTTACTGACGCTCATTTCAGACGAAATGTCAAAAATAAATACTCCAAGAACTGTATCACATCAGTCACTCTGAATACAGATCTGTTGAAAGAGCGTACTAGTAAAGGTTCTGCGAACGAAATAGCGCGACAATCAACTTGAGACCCAAATCATATCGGGTCATCAGGTCATCTCATTATCGTTCCGAAAATACAAGTGCGAAGTTCGTTTCTCCATTAGAACGATACACAGTGCTCGGAAGCATGGTTCGGGGATCGCACATACGGCCATTTTCTTTTCAATCTGCGGCGTGTTTTGAAGATCGGTCAATGTAATAATAATGGCTGGGCACAGATATTGCTGTGGAAATTCTGAATTGCACAGTAAACATTGTTAAAACAAGTGAGATTTAAACTTAAAAAGGACTGATTTTTGGTGATGTTAAAAACCTACGGTACGTAATATTATCGCCGGTCTGTTGGATTCCATTGACTATTTGTATTTTTTAGCACCTTTCATCATGTTCATCAAATTGAGCTCCTCGAAAATGGCAGGAGAGTGATTTTGAGGAGCTCGATCGAGCTCCTCAACAAAACCAGGAGTGTGATTGATCGAGCTCCACCAAATTTTAAACGTGAAGGCCTGCATATGACGAAGTCCTTCAACGAGTAGGACGAAATATTAGAGTAAGTAAAAACTTACTGGTTTTGTCAAGCAAATGAACCAATTGAGGTTAATAGTTGTGAGCAATGTTGTATATCGTGAAAATAGTGCAAAGCAACCGTATCTGAAATAGCTGCCCTATAGACATTTGACAATTTCTGCATTCTATATTGTACACAAAACTGAAAATATAACATCTGGCAGCTATTCACATAACCTACCTCTCACTCTAACATAACCCATAACCTGTGTTCTTGTAAGGCCAAAAAAAAAAAGTTTGTCTCAAAGCTCTCACAAGCATTTGTAAAATCGTGAGATTTGGAAAAAAACAAATGCGGACATTTTTTTTACTTAAAAAAAATTTTTAAAAATTTTATAGTTTTTCTAGAAAATATCGGCGAAAATTAGATTTTTTTCTCCAAATACCATGAAAAAAGGCGGGAATAAAAAAATTTTAAAAAATTTAAAAAATCGCATTTCGCATTTGTTTTCAAACCACTCGTGAGCTTTGAGACAAACCATTATTTTTTTGGCCTAATCTGCTTCCTACAGTTGATAATGAGTCTCAAAGCAACCACAGATGTGCAGTAATGTAAGAAATATCATTTGACCTTAGGACATTTCACTTCGTAACCTATGACCTCTCACCTGAACATAACCTATGACCTCTTACTTTCTGTTATTGTAGTCTGCTTCCTACAGTTGATGAGTCTCCCATCAATCTCAGATGTGTAGCGCTGTCAATCCAGTAACCTTTGACATTTCACTTCATGATAACCTATGACCTCTCACCTTAACAAAACCTATGACCTCTTACCTTGTGTTCTTGTAGTCTGCTTCCTACAGTTGTTAATCAATATCCCGGCAATCTCAGATGCGCAGCGGTGTCAATATCTTTCAAGTGACCTTTGACATTTCACGTAATGATTACCTATGACCCCTCACCTTAACATAACCTATGACCTCTTACTTTCTGTTATTGTAGTCTGCTTCCTACAGTTGATAAGTCTCCAATCAATCTCAGATGTGTAGCGGTGTCAATGTCTAGTGACCTTTGACATTTCACTTCATGATAACCTATGACCTCTCACCTTAACAAAACCTATGACCTCTTACCTTGTGTTCTTGTAGTCTGCTTCCTACAGTTGTTAATCAATATCCCGCAATCTCAGATGCATGGCGGTGTCAATATCTTTCAAGTGACCTTTGACATTTCACGTAATGATTACCTATGACCCCTCACCTTAACATAACCTATGACCTCTTACTTTCTGTTATTGTAGTCTGCTTCCTACAGTTGATAAGTCTCCAATCAATCTCAGATGTGTAGCGGTGTCAATGTCTAGTGACCTTTGACATTTCACTTCATGATAACCTATGACCTCTCACCTTAACATGACCTATGACCTCTTACCTTGTGTTCTTGAAGTCTGCTTCCTACTGTTAATGAGTCTCCCAGCAATCTCATATGTGTAGCGATATCAATATCTGTCAAGTGACCTTTGACATTTCACTTCATAATAACCTCCCACCTTAACATAACCTATGACCTCTTACCTTGTGTTCTTGTAGTCTGTTTCCTACTGTTGATAATGAGTCTCCCAGCAATCTCAGATGTGCAGCAATGTCAATAGCTTCCATATTTGGTGGTTGAAGTCTTGAAGGACTCTTTGGTTTAGGTCTCCCTAAGAAATTGATGTGGAATAAAAAATACAGTGATTAGAGCTTGTTTGGAACAAAAGGGCTATTCCATTTGAAATCCAACCCCCCAATGGAAGACACTACCTTAATAAAGTCATATTGTAACATTTCCATAAAAAATCGATTAGTATTTCTTTTCCATAAAATGTTAGCTATTACTGTAAGGTATGTCCCCTTTTAATTTTGAGCCGAACACTTGAGGTAAAACAAAGAAAATTGGAATTTACCACCAGGGCCGATGTAGCCAATGCATGTCTCTCCATCGGTCGTGCAACGGTACATCAGTCTTTGATGTGTGTATTACTGTCCCGCACGCCATGTATGTACTGTGTTATGAACATCACGTACGGTGTTCGACTAATATTTCCAACGTAATAATTAAACAACATTTCCTACGTTTTATTCAAAATCTTGGATTTTGACAAAACTACAGCTCCTAATGTCTTGATTTTTGCAAGGTATGTTAGCTTAATAAAGCACATTAAAATCATTCTAATCAACGCCCCCCTCCAATTTTTCAATTAAAAATTGACAAAAATACAAACATTTCCATGTCATATCGTGTGAGTAGGCTTAAAACTTGCCTTGTATGCAATCGTGAAAAATATTGGGGGCGTCACACTCAGCAAATGTTACAATATGGCTTTAATCTCCCACACAGGGGGTGTAGATTTCAAATGGAGTCATCCATATATGTGACCATCTAGCACAACTGAGCCCTGAAGTCACCAATCATCATTTTTGAGATATTCAACCAAATTATTCTGCTTGAAATTAGCTTTAAAATGATGTATATCATGTCTATAGTACTTGACATTTAAGGTTAAACAAAGTGTTGAAGGGCTTTACCTCCAGAAAAAATATATTATTCTTATACGTAAGAAAATATGTCTACTTATCATGTGAAATAAAAAAATCCGGAAAAAAATGTGTGAAAATGTGTTTTTAGCCTATTTTTTTAGCTGTTATCAAGCACTATTATTCGATTTGTTTACAAGCGCCAAGCAACTGTCGTCTAGGAGTGATTGACATCTTTATTATTAGAGAAGAATGGAATCTGTATAGTTCATGAATATTCATGTAGTATTTATACAACCTGTATCCCAGCCATTTTTGCTTAGCTATCGTAATCGTTCATATAAGACGCCCATATGATCCATGGCGTTAAACTGATATTCAGCAACTTTATATCTCTCGATCTTTGCGATCCGAAATATTGAATTTCAACTTTAGGCACATCTCTAGCAAGATAATTAAATACCTGTCACAAATAGAGGTCTTGAAATGTTACTTGCAACGTTAAAAATGTGAATAGAGAACAAATCGGGTTCAAACATGCTTCAAAAATATGAAGGTAATTGTCAACGCCTACTACCAGAATAGCCAGAAGAGGGCAGACTTCATAAGGGAGTGTTCATAATATATTTTAGTGGGGACAAAGAATTTGGAAATTATTTCGGAAATTTCCTGGGTTTTTGTTTTGTTTTTTATTTTATCTTCCTGTTCGGGTGTTTCGGTTGGCACATTTTCGGGCATTTTCAATTTTTCATGCACTTCACAGGAGTTTTTTCGTGGCTTCTCTGTAGCTGTCGTGTGTACTTTTCCCCACGCACAGGGTATAAATCCCGGGTATAAATAAATAAATGAATAATAATATATAAAAAAAGAATCTGGAACTTCAACGTCAAAAAACAAAACAAAAACAAGACAAATTGTACCCTGCTAAAAATATCAACCCCTATCCTCTCTGAGAATAAAAATAATAAGACTCCAACCTCACCTGCAAAAAAATATTTTTTCGGGGGATAATTTGGGATAAGTTCGGGCCTATTTTATTGCGACAATTTTCAAAATCTATAAGGTGAAATGTGTCGTGGGGATGTGCGGCAGATTTGGGGTGCATTTTCAGCCATTTAGTATAGACTCTGTTGTATTTTTAGCCATGATTTTATTGACCCTCAGTGTCATGAAAATTAGGTTCAAGAAGGGTATTTTTCAATAATTTTCTCGAAAAAGTAAAAATTTGCGAAAACTTTCAGTCCAAAAGTTGATACAATTTTGGGTCTGTTTTCTTCAAAGTTGGTTTAAAATCGTACCGTAGTTTTTCGGAGTCACAGCCTCACATCCTTACCCAAACCAACTTGAGAAGGTTCCCCCGGGGTGTGCAAATTTGCAATTTATAGGCCTACACTCGTTATTTAAGCCTAAAATCAAAGTGTTAATACCATTAACACTACCATGGCCCGTCTTGTCGTGATGACTGGCTTCCAAAATGTAGGCCTATTTTAAATTATAAATCTGGTCCCGCTTAGAGGTGTGTTTTTACCCATGGAGGTCTCTCCCTCGGGTTCGTGGATGTGCCACAGTTTTGGGGTAGGCCTACCTTTTCAACGACTATGATGGGTGGGTTTACAGCGAAGACCAACTTTTTTGAAGCATTTTGGCAAAAGTGCCCTTAAAAAGCGTCAAATTAGGCCAAATTTGGGTGACTTTGATCCCCGCGGTACAAATGTTTTGAAGAGACCCGCCCGAGGTGTTTTTATAAAAAAAAAAAAAGGTCGGGCCTGCTAAATAACCTCCCGGAATCAAGCATGGGTAGGCCTACCAAAATGCCTTGAGACCGTGAGAAAGTGACCCAATGCGTGAGACTCACGGCCAATGCGTGAGAGTTGACAGCCCTGCTTGTAGGCCTACAGCATGTCTACCGTGATGACAGTAGCGTAGCTGCCGGGGGGCAATTGCAAAAATTGCCTATTTGGGCCCCCCGCCCCCTAGTGCAAGGAAAAAAAGAGGGAAAGGGGGGGAGAAAGAGGAAAAGAGAGAGAGGGTGAGAGGAGGGGCAGAGAGATGGGGAATCCAAACGATATGCAATACAGCTCAATAGGCCTACCATATCAGTTTATGATAAGCCTGGCATAAATTGTCTATTTGGGCCCCGCCCCCAGTGGGAAATTTGGTGGATTTGGGCCCCGCCCCATAGGGCCTACAGTCTTGCCCCTCCTGGAAAAAATCCCAGCTACATGTGCGTTTCTCTTTCAACAGAAAATAATGTGACCATGTGACTGACACGATGTACGCTTCAAATAATTATGCTCTCGGCGTCAAAAGTATGATAATGGAAAATATTTATAATGAACACTCCCTTATTTAGCCACACCTCAGTTCCTTTCTCGGGTTGCCTGGTATATCAGCAAAATCCTGCACCTATCGCCTTCCCTTGGTAAAATCCCTGATAAAAACTCGTGATATTGAAATTGAATTTCAGCGCCAGAACTTCCGTCATTCTAGCATCATGGATGGATATGCAGTTTTAGAAATTTTAAAGGTATATACAGTGTAGGCATGTATAGGGCCTATAGCCTATAGAAAAACGGATCACAGTCAAATAAAATATCTTAGGCCTAATAATTTTACCAATGGCATTTATTGAGCTGCTCACTTCTTGAAAATCCTATGGTTTAATATTGATATTATATAATTGAGCTCTTCAAGCTCCTCAGTAGGCCTAGACATAGGAGAGTGACTAACTGAGCTCCCGCTATTTTCAGAAATGAAGGCCTGGCCTATTAAATGAATAATTAGGATTGAGGCAGCCTTTTGTTTCATTTTACAGAACTTTTTTAATCCCCCCAAAATTAGTGGGTTTTTTAATGGGGAGTAGGCTTTTAAAACGAAATTCAAATTTGGCAATATTTTCCATTGCTTAACGAATTGATCTGCGTGAAAATGCCTAAACATGTGGCCAGAGCGGGATGACTTGTATAAAAATCTTGTGAGAAAGGACGTATAGGCCTATGGGGTTGTATGAGGCTGTGGATCACGAAATGCCCCTTTAATGTGTGCTAGGTAAAGTCATTCTTCCTCCCTTTCGACCTGCCAAAATTTATTCCCTACCCGCCCGCTTGCCAAAAATTGCTTTCTCGAAAGGCTGTGCAATCAGTACCGGTATTAGCCTACTAATTATAAGCCAAAATTTCCAAGCGACTCGCTAAAAATCGCTTGCCTCCCGTCTCGGCCAGCCAAAAATCGCTTGTCCGCACCCCCCTAGACTGCCAAATTTTTGTGGCCCCTCCCCCTTGGCCTGCCAAAAATGCCCCACCCCCTTTGCATATAGCCTATATATTATGCCAATTTTTTGGGATCCCCAATTTCCATACCCATACCTTAAATGGATTTCTAAATATCTACCTGTTGCAAGCAGTGCTGTACGGTGCAAAACCTGATTGAGGAGCCAATGGCTCCTAACTTTATAAATTTAGGCGCCCAAAGGTGCCAACTGAACAGTCATGTACGTTGAATGTTCATAGCTGCTGTACTCTGATCTACATATTCCCATTGAAAGCTACATACTTCATACGCTGCATGTACAGTGTACATTGTAGGCCTATGTTTTCCAGGAAGTCCCCATTGAGACATGATAAATGCATATTCATATAAAAGCATGTATTCATACTCTTGAATGCTACATTACATATATGTTTTGTTTTTGGCAATTAAAAGCTTCAGCAGTTGGTCGCCATTGGCGCCAGGGATTGAATATTTAGTCGCCATCAGCAAAAATCTAGTCGCCAATGCGCCTAAAACGGTCGCACCGTACAGCACTGGTTGCAAGCGCAGCAAGCATGAAAATGTGCACATTTTTTCGCTACCTAACTACCCCCCCCATTTTCCCTCCCATGCACCAGGTTCATTGGCGCTAGATTTTAAGCTAGAAAATACCTAAATATTTTAAAATCCAAACTCGGCAACACCACTTTGTGACGAAAGGAATCGGGCAAATAGAGCCTGTCGTAACATGTCGTACGTAAACAACGTGTTTAAAAAAAAAAATGAGAGTGTCACTTCTGTCCAAAAATTTCGAATTTTGGCCTTGAGCAGCGACAATCAGAGGTAAGAAAAACACAGTATGATGCAGCTTGGAATATAGAATCACTGTATCAAGTTTGAAGTTTGTACTTCAAAGCACGAACCGAACGAGGTGAAATGGTTCTTAAAAAAATTGATTTCGCTGTATCTTTTTATCGCGAAACTAGACAATTTGGCAGCAGCGAGTCGGAAAAATAGCAAATATCTCAATTTTCTGCTATCGAAATAAAAATTTAAATAGCACCTGCATGTAAAGGAGGGTTTATAGAAATAATGTAGGTCAGAATTTTGTCTATGAAATCGTGCACGGAATTATTATTACTGGTTACAAAACGACATACAAGTGGAGGCCATTTTACTTCAAATTCGGCCAACATTTTAAGCTTACATAAAAAATCGAGACAACCAATATCAAGAATGAATATGCACATTCTTTTATTGACTTGTTTGTAATGTGCGTCGAGTTCCCAACAAAATCGCCACTTCCACTGAGAAATTATGGCCGTGTTCCCAAAAATCTTGATGCTCAGGATATTGAAAAAAAAATTGAAATATTTGAAAAGTACATTTCTTTTTGAACCAAGTGGAAAATTCAAGCATAATAATGACCCTTACACTTTCAGACGTAGTTTATGCTTTCTCTCTCGATATTTATTTCCAGAAATAGATAATTTTAAAGGGGGCTACATGCAGTCTAATTGTGGATCGATAATTACAAAGTTTAGTGTAACCTTAAGTAGTGAAAAATCAATAAAACAGTCAATAAATCCTTTGTTTCCTATTGTTTATTGTTAAGTTCAATGGAGCATATCTCAATAGTGGCACTGGAGACATCCGGGCTCTTTGTGGTGGATGGTCACATATTTGAAATTGGCACTTCTGTCAATATGCCTTTCTTTCATCATATATATGATTCTGATTACTCTCAACCCCAAATCTGTGCGTTTTGCTAAGATTCTATCGATAAACTGACTTACCAGAATTCATATTCATATTCAATTTATTTCCATCAAAAAGCACAAACATAATAACACCAACAACTTTATATAAAAACAAGATGGAGGAGGTGCAACTAAAAGCAAAAGCCTGAGAAAATGTTGCACCACCTGACAATTAAATTAAACACTCAAAAACCAAACAAACATACAAACAAGACATGACAAGAGCGGTGGCCGAGAACACACACACACAAAGCAAAAAAAATATATATGAGAAAAGAATCATTTACATTACAGACATTTGATCAATTAACTCATTCAAATCCGAACTCAATGAACGCCAGTGGAATCGGACAGGTAGGGCATGTACCACACAAGAATGCAAATGACCCCAGAGCCACCAGCGTCAAAGAGCCCAAATTGGAAGAGGAAAAATATATAAAAACCTGCAAATATTGAAGTGACATTAATAAAAAATAAATGAATTACTAATACTTTTAATTAGATTACATTTAAACTGATATTATTTTTTATTTTTTCTGGAGGAGAGATGAAATACTTTTTGAAAGAATTTACTCTGACAGCCGTTTTAACGAATTCTGGTAAATTATTCCAAATCTTTGGTCCTGTGGTGAGGACAGTTTTAATTTTGTGAATTTCAGGTCGGTAATTTGTTTTATATCTTGTATCATAAGTATGGACGCTTTCTAAATCAGTGAATACATGATCAAATGATTGTGGAAGTAAACCGTTCTTATACTTGTACATAAAAATACCCACTTCTTTGTCATACATCTCAAAAATGTTCAATGCGTTATACTTTTCAAACAATGGTTTTGTGTGACTTAAATAAGAACTGTTTGAGATTATTCTGAAAGCTCTCTTTTGAAGCTTGTGTATTTTCATTACATGTTCTTTAGAGGCTTTTCCCCACAACACTATTCCATATGACAAATAAGGTAAAATAAGCGAGCAATATAATTGGTACAATGAATTTTTTGGTAAGAAGTGTTTGACCTTATTTAGAACGCCGAGGTTTCTGAAACATGTTTTACTTAATATTATTTATATGGGGCTTCCATGTCAAATTTTCATCTATAGTAATTCCAAGAAATTTAACATCAGAAACTCGAGATAAGTTACAACCATCTAATTTAATAGAACGGTTAATTTGAGCATTTTTTGTTTTGTGAGGGGTCCCGATTAGCATTAAATTTGTTTTTGAAGCATTTAGGGATAATTTATTGCACTTGAACCAATTACACACTTCTTGTAGCTCAGTATTCATTGTATCATAAAGTACATTGACATCTTTATCAGAATGGAACACTGTTGTGTCGTCAGCTTAAAAGAATAAACGACAACAATTTTGATGTACAACAAATATCATTCATATATAAAATGAAAAGTAAGGGTCCCAGTATTGAACCCTGGGGTACACCACACATCACATTTTCATATTGAGATGTTACATTATCATAATATACATACTGTTTTCTACTTGAGAGGTAATTTGTAAACCATTTATGAGATATTCCACGAAAACCATAGTGATATAATTTATCCAACAATATATTGTGGTCTATGGTATCGAATGCCTTCGACAAATCCATGAAAATACCCAAAGTGAACATATTATTGTCTATAGCCTCACTTGTATCTTTTAACGAAATCTAGAACAGCCATGTACGTGGAATGCTTATTTCTAAATCCATATTGTTTTTTTTACAAAACATTGTTTTTGAGTAAAAAATTATAGCATCTGTTGTGAACAATTCGTTCCAAAATTTTGGAGAACGTCGGTAAAACTGATACAGGTCTATAATTACCAAATACTTCAGGACTGTCCTTTTTATAGATAGGCACAACTTTGGCGACTTTCATAGCATCGAACTATTCCACTACTAAGAGAAAGGTTAAATAAAATTTTGAGGGGATATGAAATTTCCTTTGCAGTTGTTTTAACAAGATCAGATTTGATGTTATCATGTCCTGGGCTTTTCTTACTCCCCATTCTTCCAATAATCTCAAGAATTTCATCTTCATCAGTAGGTCGTAAAAAACATGTTGCACCAAAATGAGTATTTTTTAGATAAGAATTGTAATCTTTTCCAGAATGCTTAATACTAGCTGCTAAAGATGAGCCTATACTGGCAAAATATTTATTGAACTCATCAGCAATATCATTTGAATCAGTTAAAGTTCTATCATTAGTAATAAACTTCTTGGAAAGAGGCTTTTTTGAAGGCCTAAGAATAGAATTTAAAATCTTCCAGGTGTTTCTCATATTGTGCTTTTCCTTATCCAGTAAACTGCTGAAATAATTTTGTTTTGCTAAACGGCGTAAATATTAAGTTTATTCCGCACATTTTATATTTTTGAACATTGCTTTCTGTTGGTTTCTTTAATGATTTTTTTATACAATATTTGTTTTCTTCTGATACATTTAAGCAATGAGTGTGTTATCCAAGGTGATTTAGGTTTGTTCTTGACATTGCGCTTCTAAATGTCTTTTTGGAAAACATTCGTTATATAATGAGTTGAATTTATCAATAAAACACCCATATGATTGATTTACATCATCAGATGAGCATACAACATCCCAATCAATACAACTTAGCCTGTTTTTGAAAACACAAACATTTTGTTCATTCATATCTCTAATTTCAATATCAGCATTGATTCCACTTTCTTGATAAATAGATAATTACCCTCAGACCGAGAAAGCCAAAAAGGACAAGGACACAAAGATTTTGCTAATCATGGATGGCACTCCATCAAGTTGCCTTTTATTGAGCGTTTGAATTTGTTTCAGAATTCACACCAATTACCTTTGATCTCAGCCGAAATAAAATTAACAAAATATATAATATTCTCATAGAGAAAACGTTATTGGACACATTTGGAACACGACAGCCGCCATCGAATTCCCCTTACCCCAGTGACCGCGACTGGAGTAAAGTGTTACACTTTGTACTATTGAAATCAGATCAAAACCTATCCTAGGGTAGACCTACCCCCCTAGAATTAAATTCCCGAGTGTACAACTCTGAAACCGTTGATTAACATAACATATCATGGCTGAGACCCACACAAGGTATATATACTACTGGTGCATACAATACAAGATCTCCGAGGGTGGCTGTTCCCTGGGATTCCACCAACAGGTGTGTAATTGACCTGAAGGTTACAATGGATAAAAGGATTATTGTGACTTACTCGCTACCTGTGCATGTGTATCATTATAATTTACAAAAAGAATATCTAAAAATCCCAATCTTCAACAATTACTAATGTACTATACTCGAGCAACAACCAAATTTTTGCACATATAACTTTTTTAACATGTACTGATTAATGACAGCTCTCCATTTTCTAGAACTGATATATATATAATTTATAGAAGGGGGAACAATATTATATTGTGACCCTTATCTTTGAAGATCTTGTGCTTATTTGAAGATCTCTGAAAGCCTTTCTCTCTGTTACCTATGGCATCTGTGAAAAACACATTTGGAACTTACAGGCTGGTTAATTTAAAATAACATTCTGAAAATTTGTACCATTTTGCTTGTACTCCTGATCTATTGAGACTTTCTGCTTATCCAGTATTTCTCTATATTGCAATACCATAATTTATATAACATTTAACGATAATGTCCTCACTACTTTACTTGCAGCTATTTCTGTAAAGGATTCCTCTTCGATGTGTGCTGATTTAAGCCCTTATATCACCTAAGGACAATTATAAATAATCATACTAATGCAACATAATTGACATATCATAATACATTTCCTTTGTTTGTTATTGAGCTGTTAACTTCTCTCTATTACCTTTACTTCATGAGAGTGAATTATCACTCTTAATTATGTGTTCACTAATATATACTTTTCATTGCCCCCATACCCTTATTGGGAGTGGTGGGTGGGGAAATTTCTTTCCGATGTTTACTTGATGGAGAGACATTCATAAATGACTCACAAACTCGATCTCGCACTACATGTAGATGTTTACAAAATCGATGTCACCTATTGATCCCCATGCCAACACCACAACACACAGCATGGAGCTAGCATGACCATACCCGGATCGACAAACACAATAGGGATCGTCCATTTCTCGCCATGGGTAAATTTGTTTTCCTTTCGCTTTGCTCGTAAAACATTATTACCCTCAGACCGAGAAAGCCAAAAAGGACAAGGACACAAAGATTTTGCTAATCATGGATGGCACTCCATCAAGTTGCCTTTTATTGAGCGTTTGAATTTGTTTCAGAATTCACACCAATTACCTTTGATCTCAGCCAAATAAAATTAACAAAATATATAATATTCTCATAGAGAAAACGTTATTGGACACATTTGGAACACGACAGCCGCCATCGAATTCCCCTTACCCCAGTGACCGCGACTGGAGTAAAGTGTTACACTTTGTACTATTGAAATCAGATCAAAACCTATCCTAGGGTAGACCTACCCCCCTAGAATTAAATTCCCGAGTGTACAACTCTGAAACCGTTGATTAACATAACATATCATGGCTGAGACCCACACAAGGTATATATACTACTGGTGCATACAATACAAGATCTCCGAGGGTGGCTGTTCCCTGGGATTCCACCAACAGGTGTGTAATTGACCTGAAGGTTACAATGGATAAAAGGATTATTGTGACTTACTCGCCTACCTGTGCATGTGTATCATTATAATTTACAAAAAGAATATCTAAAAATCCCACACAAGTTTCTATCTGGATTAGAAACTTGCAAACCGCCCCCTCCCTTTTTTTTTGTAATTTTGAGTAAAAGTTTTTTATTCACCATTATTGGATGGGGCAATCATGCATGAATAGCGCTCTCCCATCTTCCATGAATTTCTTAATCCTGCATTTTTATACAAAAGGAAAAAGGGGTTAATTGACCATAAGTAATTGCACGTAAACATATCTTCATGTTTGATAACGCTACTGATATCTAAATGGGGGCTCATGAAGGATATTGTCTAAATGTTATTGTTGACCCATTGAAATATATATCACAGTTTGCCCATAATTGGCTCAGTGCCACTAATCGCTCATTAGCATAAAATAACACTAACATTCTTACTGGATTTTGACTGAAATACATGTAATTCTCTACAATAACAATACTAATTGTGCTGGCCCTATATGTTACGGGATACATTGATTTCTATATTGTATATTCACAATTGGACATTGGCGAAATCAACGCGATAACTAGCCGGCTGCAAGAACCTCACAAAAATCTTGAAAAATTGAGGGCATAGTACTTGGCCCCAAAGTCTAGCTATCCCATGCCAACCTGGAGTTGATTCCTACTTCCCGTTAAAACAGACTTAATCGCCCCAATACCAGCACAATTGACTATTTGTTATTAATGCCTCTGACATATTCATTCTTCTGAACACTCTTTAATAATAATAATAATAATAATATTTATTTCTCATATAGCGTAATTACATCCAAAGAACTCAAGGCGCTTTACAAAACATGACATTAAAAGCACATACATATGTAAAATATGAGAACAATATTTGAATTTACAATTTTAAAACATACAAATAGTTTGAGGAAACCAAATATTAAAACCAGTTTGAAAAAGACAAGTAAGATATTGCACAGCATGAGCCTAAAAGGCAAGATCGAACAAAATGCAATTGACTGTGAAATATACATTATAAAACGACAAATAGCAAACAATGCACACAATACATACTGCACAACATAAATGCAACAGCAATTTTAACATGAGAATACACTACGCCACAGAATAATGTGTTGCTGAGATAGAACCCGCACGTGATGTGATCTACTCAAATACCTCCACCCCCGAATAGTCATACTATTACGTAACGCAAAGCACGCCAATATATCTAACTCAGGGTGCTCACCACCGTATAGATTATTACATCTTGTAACATTTTACTCAGAACGCATATATGCAATTCAATTTTTTAGAAACATAGGTATTAATGATATTCCGAGTCCCATATTCATTAGTCCAATGAAACTTTCCCATGTGGTCCCCTAAAGTTTTCGTCCAACTCTTATCAAATTTTTATACCCGATGTCTTTTCACTCCACTTCAAAAGTCCATTATCCATGCAAAGTTGGATGTTCTCTAAGTTAATTCTTCTTTCTTCAGTTATCCGAAGAAGTTGGTTTGTGCTTAAGCTATTTCATAATCAACATCGCACTGGTTACTTGCTTTAGTACTTTTCGTCAACAATTGGAAAATCGCAATCATAAGAAAACTTTTCGCATATCTCAGGCAGATAATCAGGTTATTCTGAAGTTGATTTGTGCTTAAGCTATTTCATGATCAACATCGCACTGGTTACTTGCTTTAGTACTTTTAGTCAACAATTGGAGAATCGCAATCATCAGAAAACTTTTCAGGCAGATAATCAGGTTATTCGTATGCGAGTAGTGGATAGAGACCTTGTAATCTGAGTAGGTACACACATTGCACTGGACAGTACACTGAAGCACAACCGCACATACGGAACCCAGTGATTGGGTTAATTCCATTTAAGTCGGAAACATTGGACAAATGTGGATAACAGCATTCTGCCTGATGTCTTGCTTTATTTTCAGCATTCTCAAGTTTATTTTCAGCATTATTTTCAGCTTTCAGCATTCGCGAAGTTCATGCGACCTTTAGTTCATATGTTGTGCCTTACAACAGGGCCGGTCATTGCAAAATCATGCCCAACACATCTTGCACTGGACAGTACACTGTAGCACAACCGCACATACGGAACAGTGATTGGGTTATTTAATTCCATTTGCCTCGGAGACATTGGACAAATGTGGATAACGGCATTCTACCTGATGTCTTGATTTAGGAATTGGAGTTTGCAAATTTCTTTCCGATGTTTACTTGATGGAGAGACATTCATAAATGACTCACAAACTCGATCGCGCACTACATGTAGATGTTTACAAAATCGATGTCACCTATTGATCCCCATGCCAACACCACAACACACAGCATGGAGCTAGCATGACCATACCCGGATCGACAAACACAATAGGGATCGTCCATTTCTCGCCATGGGTAAATTTGTTTTCCTTTCGCTTTGCTCGTAAAACATTAGTTTGTAGAAACAAAAATTGGCAAATGATCACTTATGTCGGTCAATAATATGCCAGCAGTTTGTTTAGTATGGGAATTCGTAAAAATATTATCAATTAGTGATGCAGTTTTAGAAGTGATTCTGGTGGGTTTGGTTATACTAGGATAAAATGAGTAAGAAGTCATCAGATCTATAAAATCAGTAGTGGGTGTATGTACATCCTCGTTTAATAAATTGATATTAAAGTCTCCCATGATATAGATCAGTTTATTTTCATTTTTTGTAAGTTTGGACAGCATATTTTCAGCAAATAGGTTAAACTCACCAACATCTTGATCTGGAGACCTATAAACAATGCCAATTATTACATTTTTAGATTTTGGACGTTCAATCTCAATAAATAGAGTTTCTGTGTTTTCAGGATGCTGAATCTGGTTCAAATCATTTCTTACACTATACCTTACACTGTCGTCAACATATAAGCAAACACCTCCCCCTCCCTTATTATGACGATTATTAAGTTCCAAATTGTAACCATCTATCCGAAAGTAATCATGAGGCTTATCTTTAAGCCAAGTTTCTACAAGTCCTATGACATTAAATCGTATATCACAACCATGTAAAAACTCCTTCAATGAATCCAAATTTTTTTGCATACTTCTGATGTTAGCATTTAACATAGACAAGTTATTACCATTTATAGACTTGTGGATTTCATTGAAATGTTCATCTGTGTAATACTCAGATTTACTATTGCATACAGAACTATTATATATATCACCTGTAAAATCGTGTAAAGGGTTGAATACAAAATTGTCAAATCTATTCATTTTATCATCTGTGAAGGTTACATCAAACATGTTATATAATACGAGTAAGTATTCTGTTTCATCAATTATATGATTGAACTGGAGAGCAATTTCATCGTTACAATGTTTACAATGCCAAAATCTAGTATTAATATTTTTACGACATTCTTTAGTAGTCACATCACTACAATATTTATGAACATAGTTTTTACAAATAGTACATACTAGTTTTCTTTGCTTTTTCTTTACGTGTTTAAGGCACACCGCACACAGACAAGACATAACGAGAACAGACGAAGAAAAACAAATATATTAAAACAAATAATTTCACAATCAAATCAACAAACTAATAAGTCATTTCAATCAAAATTATAATTGATAAAATATCTCATGTTTCAAAGCAGGATCATCACGCAGAGTCAGTTGTAGAAAAACATCAAAAAGAATAGATCAAAACTTGGCCATCTTGGCTAAAATTGATTATCAAATAAATGATTAAATTTCACTTTAGTTCATGTATTCATAATATTGATACTGTTCACTAGCTTTGTTTACTGTTCATAATTTAGTTGGTGGCATCTGACTTGGCTTGTTCCTGTGGCTCGGGACTCTCTCCTTTGTAAAAAGGTGCCTTATTTCCACGTCGATCACGCCATAAACCTCCCACGAAACGCAGCTTCACTCCATTTGCGTATAGTTCTTTCACTTCATATGACCAGCGTTTTTTCTCATCGAGATCCACTAGGGTGAGATCATCAACCACTCTATAAGTCTCTTCTTTAAGACACAGTCTCCAGCCTCCTAGGATTTTCACTTTATCAGTGTATCTAAGAAGCCTGATCAGGATATGACGGGGACGGGGGGCTCCCTTGCCTCTGTATACTTTCCCATCCCGATGAACTTGTTCGACTTCCACATCCTCCATTCCAAATTTGGTAATGAATATGTCATTAACAACGACTCTTAAGTCTTCACCTTCAGTTTCTGGGTAATTAATTATGCGAAAGTTATTACGGTAGCCGTAATACGCTCAACCTTGTTGTTCTTGTCAAACAGCTCTGAGATGTAATTTCTGTTTTTAAAGGTTCTCTCGCAAGCGTTATCTACTTTAGTTTCAAGTAGTTTAGCTTTTCCACGTATTACCTTGCTATCGTCCTGTAGTTCCTTAATTTCCTCTGCCTGGTATTGTACAGATGCAGTAATCTCAGCTTTGAAGGAATCCAGCTCATGTTTTAGCGATTTCTGTCCAGCTAATATTTCCTTTAGTGAACCCATGACTGACTGTTCAAATTTACTGTATTTCGAGCCTGGTATGGATGACTGACCAGCCGATTGTAATGGCTCCACTTCACATGCACTGTGCTTACTGACCAGTGTATTCAGTGTATTGACCGGGCTGACCATAGGTGATGATACGGGTGACGATGCCGTACTACACGGGGTAGCCATGGTCGCCACTCCTGCATTTGAATTGTCCGCCATATCACTAAATTTCTCACTCAAAGTTCTCTTCGCTCTGGTTTCCATTATGGGTATAACTAGATGCAACTTGTTCCTGATCAATTACAGTTTACAATAGTAATAGTTGTAAGCGATGGCACTAATGAGATAAGCTATAATGTTTTCAAAAACTCCGCGAGTCGATCACTGCGACGTCTACCTAGCTAGCCGCCATATAGAATGTCCAGATCCCCTTCCAGACAATATCTTATTCACAGATAATGAAAGAATGTTCTCATATTTAATGACTTGTTTGCATGACATAATCTACCAGTATGCCTTTCCTTCATCACACACCCTCTCAACCCCAAACCTGTGTTTGTTACTAAGATTCCATAGATAAACTGACTTACCAGAATGACTAGATCCCCTACCAGACGACATCTTATTCACAGATAAAGAAGGAATGTTCTTATGTTTAATGATATTCTTGCGTGCCAGGTTCTGCCAGTATGCTTTGTCTTTCTCTGTTAACTGGTGCCACTTCAACCCCATCAGTTTACTGATGGCAGAGAAATCTATAAAAATAAAATCACACATCATTGGGCATATAATGGATTAATCAATACTAAGACCAAAAAAAAATTATTGGTTCTTTTTCCCCTTTTTTAAACCTTCAGTTTTTAAAAATCCCCACAATAATGCTTCTTTCATTAGGGACTTTGACTACTAGTACCGGATACTTGATAGATAATCAATTTAAGACTAGTCTTTCAATAAAATACATGTATTAATTTTAAACAGTGATTTTTGAACACCCTGATTTTGTCAGGATTTAGGGTTGGTAGCTGAGGGCAACACAACCATTTGTCCCCAAATCATACACATGCCTCATTTTAGCAACAAGCATTTGGTTTGATAATCATGACAATACAGGTTGTATCAAAATGATTGGTACCCATCAATTTTGACCTTTATGGAAACCCCTGTCTCTTATGCAACATTGGATACTCTCAAAATGTCCAGAATGTTTAGTTTATGACTTGTTATACAAATAATCTACAAATTAAGTGGATATTATATTGAATTTTGTTGAAGAAAACTGATTATCGAAGAAAAATCATTTTGATACAGCTTGTATAACAAGAGGTAATCTGTGTTGGTTTTATCAGTTTGAAGACTCAACAACGGATGTCACAACTTGAAACTCAACCGTAATGAGAAATGTCTTGACCAATCATGAATTAGAAGCAAAGAGTACCGACTCCGCCATATTGGCATGTCACTCATTCAGGACAAATAGTGTACCTCCGAAAAATTTCACTATGCACCCACCAACTTTAATTCAAAGTCTGTTATTATTCTTATTCGAATACGGTACTTACATGTATTTAAGACTGGGCATCTTTTGTTTATACGACATACACTAACATTGGGAGTCTGTCTACTAGGGGCGGGGTCACTCAACATTACATAATACATACCAGCTTGTGGGTTATCTGCTACCACACTTGGTCTCGTATCTTTGCACCATAACATGTATGCTGATAGTGGCTTCTTGACCTTCGGTTACATGGTGAAATATGATAATAATGGGTGTTAAAAAATGATCATAATAGCAAAAAAATTGTCAACACTACTTAAAATTTTGGTCAGCCAATTGAAGGTAAGGTAGGGTAAATTTTTTATCATACCACTAAGGGAAAAATCAAAGAACACCGCTATCCGGATATATTTTCATATCTAATCAGTGAGTGTGTATAATACGCTTTGTATCTAGTCAGTGAGAGCGTAATGCGCAAGCATGATTTAAGCGGATACGGCCAGGTACGCGTATAAAGGCAATTCCCGTAAACCGGGCGTGTAAAATGCACACAATACGTAATACATGGAACAGTCATGAAATTTTTGTAATGTTTTTCCTATTTTGCAACAATTAAAATGTTTAAAAACTTAATTATATCAATATTTAGAATGACTTAGTGGTGTGATAAATTTGTTTTCGGTTGAACCCAGTATGACACTGAGCGCTCGATAACTTCCTGTACCATACCGACGCTGAACCTAATAACTAGTATCTTCACCCAGTCAGACCAGAGGAGATATCTTACACTTCCCACAATGCATTTCTTCCATTTCAATTACATTTCAATTTTCTGTATTGATTTGCCATCTAGTACAACATGGGTCGCTAGTGACAAAGAGTAAATTATTTCTTGACTATCGACTCATGTTAAGCCAGTCTATTCTCAGTTTGAAAACAAAATGGAACCTGTACAAAATAATTGAAGTGTCATGAAATGAGGTGAGTCAGGTGACGTATCATGTTACAAAGGATACTGGGAAGGGTAAGATATCCTCTCTGAGTATAGACACTCTGGGTTTGTAGATGTTTCGGATGGAATATGCACAATATTGAGGGCAGGCTAAAGAAGATATTATGGTGGGTAAGATCTCTTGAGTATATACCCATCAGAAGAGGTTGCTCCAAACTGTGGACCTAATTGAAAGACTCTGAAGTTATACAAACCTACAGAGCTGCCCCCGCAAACGAGGCATGGTCTTATGCATTTTTACATTGGTTGCAATAAGCTGATACGGCAACAAAAAAAAACACTTTTTTGGGGGGAATGTGCGTCCTTGTATGCAGGTCATTACTTACACACGCACACCCATGTGAAATTGCTTCCAAACATGGACGCCGTTTAGGACTATGCAAACATGGTCGTCTAAATCCGTACTCAATTGACGAAACCGAGGATGTTTTCCACCATATTGTTTGTGTTTTGTGTGTATGGAATTTAACCTAGCACCCTAGCAACTGCGGATATTATATATTGCATACTATAGAGGACATATCTCGCAAATACATTAGGCATGCAATTGCAGTCGTTTGCAGAACAGAGGATAGTCCCCCCATTGCAGAGTGGTCCACGGTTTCAATGTGAAGTGCGAGTGTATGTCATCATTTGCTGGCAAACACCTACACGGCCCAACACATGCATGTATCTAAAAATCGTCGTTGGGCAGGAAAAACCTCATACTATGTGTAATTGGCCCCTGAACATGTTTAAATCAAAACCCCTTATGTAACTGGTTGGCAGTTTTGTTTTAAACATGTTCAGGGGCCACAAGCACATAGAGGCTTTTCCTGCCCAACAACGTAATGTGATTTCAAACCCATACCTTTTCTACATCTTTACCCTTCTCTTTGCTGTCACCATCTTCCTTCCCCTTCTTTTGCTTTGATGAAGACGACTTCTTCTTTTTCTCATGTGAATACCCACCAGGTACAGGTGGCGGACTGATACCAGTAAACCCAAGAGCAGATGCATTGATGGTGGATAGGTCGCTGAAGGATGTGTCCGAGGTGTTGGGAGAACTGAAGACGTGATGATCAGATGCGTGCCTGCCGCTCTCTGAGTGGTACTTTCTGTGTTTGGATTTCTTGTCACTTCTGTGGTGTTTGTCATGCCTGGAACAATAAATGAGTAACATTGTATGTTTGATGAGTTATTGGGAGTAATATGGAAAATGTTGAAACATGGCTACTACTACCACACTGACGTGAGTATAGTCCCACCTCCAAATTTTCGAAAAATTTCAGAAACTGTTAAACAAGGTTTTTTTTTCCTGTTTTGGAAAGTGTCCCTGGACCTAGAGATAGATGCTAGGATCATTCATGGTTGACTTTAAAAAAGTCAACTATGATTCCATGAATGATCCTAGCATTTAGCTCTAGGTCCAGGGACACTCCAAATCCTAAAAAAATAAATAACTAAATAAATTGAAATTGGAGTATCAGTATAATCCCACCTCGCCCCCCCCCCATTTTGAAAATTGTTCACCCAAAAACGGGGTGGGACTATACTCGAGTCAGTACGACACTTTCAGAAAAGTTGCTTCAATCTTGTTTTGTATTTCTTGTCACTTCTGTGGTGCATATTTTGCCTGGAAAATCGGTGTTAGCCTGAAGCAGTAAATCATTAAATGAATGATATTAATCTTTAGACTTATTGGGAGAATGAACTACAGTTGCTAGCAGAGAAGAACGACAGTTGTTTACATTTTGAGAGCCTGCACAGCGTCAACACGGAAGTGGGGTTCCGATCTAACAATTTAATCGTTGGACAATCATAACAACAGACCAATAATGTAATTGGCGATTACATCAAAACGTCGCTCAACGTACACAAAGCTTCGCGTATGTCGTTCATTTGGGGCACTCGCGTCAATCTGAACAAGGGACTGCCGTTCTTCTCTGAAACCAAGTGTAAAATGCCCTAAACCCTGACTTTAAACTCTTTTCAGACTAATGGTGCTTCAGACTAATGGGTTATTCCCCAAAATCTACCTACCTGTGATGTTTGTGTCGTGATTTCTCCTTCCTCTTCTCACCCTCCGATGAATGTGACAATTCTTTAGAGCTTTCCTTTATTTCCACACCCTTCATCTTCTTCTTACTCGAGTGCCCTTTACTCATCCCTGGGGACTCATCTATAACCAGTGAGGTGTCTGTGTCCTCCACAGAATCCATCGACACCTGTGATATATCCAAATCAGTTCTTGAGGGTGTCGACATGCTACTTTTATCTCTCGACTTTTTATCCTTTTTCTTTTTCTTGTCTTTCTTCTCCACCTTTCCCACATCACTGTTAATTTCATCCTTATGACTTTTAACCTCATTCTTATGATCTTTTACCTCATCCCTATGACCTTTGCCCTCTTCCTCATGACCTTTGACCTCATCCATATGACCTTTCTTCCCATGTCTGTCTTTGTGTTTACTTCTATGTACTTTGCTTTTGTTTGATTTTGAAGGTGATGTTGGTGTGTCGGTTTTCTCAGTAAACACAATATTTTCAGCGGGAGGTGTTGACCCCGCTGCCTCCTTACTGTCCTTCTTCCTCCTACTCTTTTTATCAGTCTTTGGCATCTTAATTTCTTCCGGTTTCACTTCCACCTCCTCCGACTTATCCGTCTTCTTTTTCTTCTTACTCCCATGTTCCTCCACGACTGGAGATTCGACTTCATGTTTTCTCTTCTTTGATTTACTCCTGGATTTGCTCTTCTCTGCGACTGTATCATCGCTGGGTTTTGCTTTTTCTGTGTGAGTCACTTTATCGCCGTCTAAACTCAATACCTGATCTTTAAATACTAATTTTGCTTTTAATTTGTCCTCCTTTGGTGCTGGTAATGATGGTGCTTCTTCCTTCTTTCCTTTCTCCTTTCCTTTCTTTCCCTATCTCGCTTACTCTTCTTCTTATCCTCTGTTGGGGTCTGCTCATCAGGAACAACCTCAGCTTGGGTCCGATCTTTTGGCGATAAAATTAGCTTTAATTTGATCCCGCTTTCTTGATCTTCTTTGACTGTAATATTTGAATCTGATGGTATATCAAGTGGTGGGAGTGGATCTAAATCATGCTTGCCACTTTTCCTCTTTTTCCGTGAACTTCTGCTCTCCCCACTTGCTATCTCAGGGGCGCTTTCCACAGTCTCTGTGTCGTCCTTTGGTGGTTCTATAATAGGCTTGATACGATACTGGTTGTTTTCCTTTTTCCCTTTACTTGTGATGACTGTCAAAGGAGCAACGACCTCTTCCTTCTTTCCTTTCTTCATCTCAGCCTCTTTCCCCTTCTTTGTCGCCACATCTTTGCCCTTATCAACTTTTCCTGATTTTCTGCGACTCGTACTTGGAGGTGTTTCTGTCTCTTTTTCGGAGGCTGTGCTTGCTGACTCTTCCTCGATTTCAAGGACTTTAGCCGATTTCCTGCGATTACGACTTGGTCTTGCACTAACTTCATGTTGTTGGACCTCTGTGTAAAATAAAAACAAAAACAAAATCAGATTGGATCTACATACCTTCCTCTCAATCCATGAGGCCAAAAAAAGAAACAAAAATATTTTGATTGTCCTCATCCGACAAACCCTAATCTGGAAAAAGTTGGTTTTTTGTACTATTCAAAAGAATACTGACCCAATTTGTTAGTTCCAGAAAAAAATATTATTCTATCAAAAATTTTTGACATCCTGTTAAGGGGGTTCGAAACGATGTTTCTGGAAAACAGAAACTGAATTTAGAACCATTTGAATAGATTGAATAAGTTAAGCTAAATACACTGAGCAAAATAGTTTTTGTTTGAAGGAAATCGGACATACGGTTGTCAAGATATGCATGTTTTTAGTTTCTTTGTATTCTATTGTTTTTGCCAATATATTGATGAGTTAATGAGGAAAATTGGCAAAATGTGCTCATGAATATTCATGTTTGCCAATATTATACCAATATCTTATGAATAAACCTTCATACTACTTTTATTTTATATGATTTTGACATGAAACTTTGCCAATGTGTTTCTATGGCCTAAAACATTACCATGTGATTTTCCCGCCCATCTAATTTGCAAATTTGCATAATTAATTAGCATTATACTTAAGGCTAATTAATTATGCAAATATGCAAATTAGATTTGCGGGAAAATCACATATTAAAGGTTTAGGTCATAGAGACACATTGGCAAAGTGTCAGATCAAAATTCTTAAAGGTAAAAGTAGTATGAAGGTTTATTCATAAAATATTGGGAAAATATTGGCAAAAATTAATATTAATGAGCACATTTTGCCAATTTTCTTCATTAACTTCATCAATATATTGGCAAAAAACAATAGAATACAAAGAATCTTTCAACAGCAATATCTCAAAAACTGTTTGTCCGATTTGGCTCAAATTTTAGAATTAAGATTATTTTGCATATCTCTCTGCAACAAGTCTATTTTAATCTCAATCAGAGCAACTTGATTTTGCCTTTCGTACCACCTTAAGTTTATCAAACAGTTTCTTCACACTTCTAAACTATTTTAAAAACATGAAAGAAGTGGTATAAAGTAGAGAAATATCCCAATTTAACCTATTGGGGCTATTTATTAAACTTATCATGCATACGTGTTTTGGCTATGACTGTAAAAAAACATTATTAAAATTTATTATTGTAAAAAAAAAGACTGACCGACCCTACCCATTGGAGGCAGGATCTACATGTATGTCAACTGACAATCAAATTTTTTAGGCACATATTGCATAGTGGGATACAGTATCTTCATGAGGTTTTTTTATTGTTTTGTTCAACTTACTGTCTGCAGTTATAGCAGTTAGTTGCAGAACCATGAATTGAAATATGATATGGACATTTTGTGTTTGGAAATGTGGGACACTTTTAACACTCTGCACGCAGGTAATTTAAAAAAAAATTAAATTAAAAAATTCAGAATTATAAATGTTCATGACCATATTTGGAATCAGCATGTAAAATGCATTAAAGTGAGTACAAACAAGCCTAGTATTGGTTCAGTGGTTTTTATGTTGAAGCCTATGGCTAGCATGCACAGCATTAAATTAAGCCCATGGGTACCCTTACTTTTCTGACAATGCCCCTGATTGGTTAACTGCCCAGGCTATTCCAGTTGCAATCTATACCAATATAGAAAACTTGACTTGAATCTTCCACACAGGGGGTGTAGATTTTAAATGCAGCTTTACCTAGATTCATTCAGGTAGCCCCATTTGGTTTCATCATGTCATGCTCAGTGGCGTAGCCAGGAGGCAGGTTGTCCCCGAAAATTTTCAGGGACAAAATGGGGGCGGTAAAGAGCAAAATGTCCTGACA
Source organism: Amphiura filiformis (assembly GCF_039555335.1). NCBI lineage: Eukaryota > Metazoa > Echinodermata > Ophiuroidea > Amphilepidida > Amphiuridae > Amphiura > Amphiura filiformis. The sequence continues at coordinate 6,644,273 of NC_092629.1, forward strand.
ATGACCAAACATGGGGCAAAAAATTGACAAATGTGGTTGAATTTGTCAGTAAGAGCCTGTTTATTCATGTCCATGACCTACATAATATTAATTTACCACATAATTTTTCCTAATTAATTACCATCTTAATTGCCTTTCATTATTAATTAAGTCATCTGATTAAAATCTTGCTTTTTGCATCAACAAACACCATGATATAACACTTAATTAATAAAACCATCCATGGTAAAGTGAATTGCTATTTCTGACATATCACATGACTTGGCAAGTTGGCACTATATATAGACCAATGGGTTCTCATGATGGCGTAGTCAGAATTTGTCCAGCAGTAGCGGGGAAAGTATCTTTTGATGAAAATGCCTACATGTACAAATCTTAATTATCATGGGGACCAGCAATCAACAGGAGGGCAAGATGGTCCACATAGGGGTGCAACTGCCCCCCCTTTGCCACACTACGGTTTGCATTGAACATCATGAAAGACAGTATAAGACACCAACATGACTTCCATTATTTAAATACTCACAACAAATAGAGGAATATTTTAAGCTGTTACCGGTACTTCCCAAAATCCTTTTAGGCCTAAACCTGAGGCTACATGTTATCTTACAAATTCTAATCACACTGACTTAGCACATTGCAGAAATAATACCTACAATTGCTCTGTGTAATGATTTAATTAGTAACTTAATTAACGGTAATTATAATACTACGTCCTAGGAGTAGGTCCAATACAGACATGATGATGACTATGCAGTTAAATATTTGGCAACATTGTGAGTAAAATGAATGGTTAAAAAGACCAAGTCATGATCAGCTCTCATTCTACTGAGGTACCGTATTCATTCCATTAACAACCCAGGGTGCTTAACAAAATCATTTTGGGTGGGCGCTTATTTTTTACATTGTTTACCAACAAGATGTAAAAAAGGCTTGTGTCATATGTTTCAGACCATGATTCAGATTTGCATGGGCAGTTAATAAACTGATATCAGTTTGCTTGTTGTAAAGTCACTGGGTGAGCGCTTGTATAGGGGCATAGGCGGTTAAATGTGCCTAGGAAGTAAAATATTTTGTTCAAAATAGTAAACTTTCCAATCATTTTCAGGGCAAAATGAAGGGGATATGCCCAAATGTGTGGAGGGATTCCCCTATCCCCCACACCTACTGGGACCCATGGAGTCACAAACCACCTAGGTTTTTGGAACCACAAGTCCAAATGGTCATTAGTCCAAAAAGGGTTAAGTTAAGGTTTAGGCTATTTTAGGTTAGGATTAGGGTTAGGGATAAGGTTAGGATTAGTGTTAGGATAGGGTTTGGCCAGGCTTAGGGTCAGAGTTAGGATTATCATTAGGATCAGAGTTGGAATTATTATTAGGGTTAAGGTTAGGGTTCAGATTAGCACTTAGGTTATACATGTAGGTTAGGGTAATGATTAGGATTTTTAAACTTTTTTTGGTTTTTGGACTACCGTAATGATCATTTGGACTTCTAACCTGTGTAACCTTTCCTTTGATGGCATTTTTAGCTCAGGTTGTTGCAAGATGGCTACACTAGAAATGTTACCTTGATTTCCTTCCCCTTGAGGGGGAGGGAAGACAATATATAATAAACATACACACAAACCATGTTACTCTTTATTGATGGGCGAGTGAAGACCAGTTGCATGACCAGCATACATACCTTCTTGTTCAGGTTCAGGTTCCTCAACAATTTTTGTTTTACGCCCTCTTTTGTCCCGCTTTGATGTTGATGTGCTTGCTTCTTGCTCAGGTTGTGGGGAGGAACTACGCTTGCGTTTCCGGGAACTAGGCATAGCGGCGGGAGCAGGGGGCGAAACTGAAAAAGGAATGCAACAAGAACATCATAGAAACTTGGTTTAGAAACATTATTATTGTGGTTTTTCTCATAAATGCCAAAGACCTAACAATTTCCACATGAATCCCACAGCGCTAAATTGGCTTTTGCACACAAATATCATGACACGTTTCCTTGAGAAAATGATGTTTTAATGTAAATTTACTTAAAACCTCCTCCCTAAAAAACACCCCCATATTTTTTCCCAATGAAAAAGTGATCAAAATGTACCAGGCATGAAAATAGATTTCCATGACAATTAACAGGAACTTTCTGAAAAAGCAGGAAAAATAAGTAAAATGTGGCAAAAATTCTCCAAAACGGGCTAAAAATGTGGAAATTTTGACAAGTTTTTCAAAGGTCATTTTGTGACTGAATGTACAAACATATGAGCATGTTTGAGATCGTAGTCGGTGGCATAGCCACAGGGAGGGGGACACTGTGACCCCCTCCCTGTGGTTAGCAGCCACTGTGGGAAAAATTAGATTTTAAGGCCTTGTTTGACAATCTAATTTTGCCTCCCGGCAGTAACTTTTTTAGTTTTTGCCATTTTTACTGGCAAAAACTGGGGAAACTGTTTTTGCAAAGGGATAAAAACAGTAGTTTTCTAACTGCAGCAAAAACCTGCAGACTAATGTGGCTGTAGACGCTACTGAGATCCTTGTGATCAGAGCTGAAAATAAGGAGTGACGGGCCAGAGACTACTTTTAGTACATAATGGCACCTGGTTCAACAAATTCAATAAAGATGTGCTGGATGAGTTAAATAAGCACTAGTTGCTTTGCTCTTTCTTAAAGCTTCTTGGATGAGAAGATGATAGAGGGCAGATTGAACTGAAGGCCTATAGATAATAACATCACTGCTCTTCTCCATCTGACTCATTAGCTCAGTTGGTAGAGCATCGGTCCGGTGATCCGAAGATCCCAGGTTCAAATCCTGGATGGTCAGTGAATTTTTTTCACTGGCTGTCGTGTTATGTATGTGGAGACTTGTGTTAAAAAAACCTTTCTCATAGTTGCTTTGTATTTGATATATTTGGGTCACTATCCAGGGAGCCATTTTTGTGAGAAAAGTGCCCTCTGGTCAACTAAAATTGAGATGGAACCAGAGGCCATTTTAGAGTTTCTGGGGGCCAAATGGCTCCCGTCTCCAACTTAGGCCATAAAAAAGATTGTTTTCTTATCCTCCACCGACCGACCCTAATTTGGAAAATCTGGAAAAAGTTTTTCTTTTTGTTTTACTGTACAAATGAATACCAACTGCACTCATTTTGGAAATTCCAGAAAAAGTGTCTTTTTTTTCTGTTAACATTTTTGGCATCCTGCCCTGAAAAGTTGTTTTTTTACAGTTTCTACACACTTTTAAACTGTTTTAAAAACATGAATGAAGTGGTATACAGTAGAGAAATATCCCAATGCACAACAATTTGGGCTAATAATTTATTAAGCTAATTAAAGGCATACAGTCATGTTTTGGCTATGACCTTTAAATTTTTTTTTTTTTTTTAAAGACCGACCGACCCAATTCTGAAAAAGTTCTGGAGGACAAGCGAACAATCTTTTTTTTTTTTGCCTTGTGAGATGAGACAACTAACTCTCTTTATATTATACTGAGTGTGAAAGGCTTACCTTCACCTTCAAACCTCCCCGTGAACTGAGACTGTTTCCAAGCACGTCTAGACCTGTACAGAATAAATACATTGATATTAACTCCAATTATCTGCCCAGGGGTGTCTACTCTATCTACCATTATGCGTCCCCACAGGCGAGGGAATAGTTTTGATTTTCTGGAAGAAAAAGACATCCCAGTATTAAGGCTGGCATTTTCGGGCGGGCTCGCGGGTACCCGCCGAGATTACATTACCCCGGCAGGAAATACCCTGCCCGGGTGCCCGAAAAAAAAAAAAAATTGAATTTGAAAATTGAATGCATTTTGATATCATTAATAGAATATGACATGAAAACAAAGTATCAATTTTCATATTAAAAACACAAAACATCGTGCAAATTTGTAGGTCAACCATGAATGATCCTACCATTTAAGTCTAGGTCCAGGGACACTACAAAACCGAAAAAATACTTAACTTAAAGAAAAAATTGAATTTTTTGTTGTTGCAATTTCGGGTACCCGGTTACCCGCCCGAAAAATGCACCAGGTACCCGGGCACAAATTACCCGAAAATGCCAGGCCTACCCTGTATCTGCCTCCAAGAACTATTTTGATTTGTTAGACAGAGAACTTCATTCTGTGAATTCTTCAAATGTTCGTTTGAACAATTCCAACTAAAAGCGATGGTGATTTGTAACACTCAACAACATCTTTGACCAACTCATCACACCTCTACTATATATGTATCCTGCATAAAAGCAACTGTCGGGTGTCTCAAACTCTCACCACCATAAAAACCATATATATGGGTCAAGTGAAGTAGGTTTCTTTACTTGACCAGGCTGTCCAATCTGTTCTTTCAAATTTCTATGTAAATATGTATTGTTTCTAGGCGAATTTGGCTGACTAGCAAATGTGTTAAAGCCATGTGTGATTTGTTCACAGCGGCGCCCTCAATTTTACTCAATTTCTACTTTTGCATAATGCCCAGTGGTGTACTAAAATACCACGTAAAAGACTTAGTTCCAGTAACTGTAACTCAGTAACCTTTATTTAACATTATGACATTATCTGATTACTGAGTCCGTATGTCATTATGGAAATTGATAAAGATTAGACGTGCGTTTTTCGTATCTCTTTCCTTGTTGGAAAGGTATAACATTGAGGAGATAGGAACATGTACCGAACATCCGGGACCTACTCTGCCATGTTTGGCTGAGTAACGGTACATGAACACGGTCTTTTGTGCCTATGTAAATTAGTCATTGTGTAAAGCTGTGTTTATACCCATGGGTTGCTCATCATCAGACTGAATCATTGTTGTTAACTGCACAAGTTAAAGTTATGTGTGCAATTCTAGAGAACGTTGACCGACAGAGGGTGTCAATAATAGCCTAAGTGTCGCTTTTGAAAAACAGCAAATCATGCGCATGCTCAGGAGGCAAATATGACGGCGATTTAGTACACTGATCATGGGTGCGATTCAGGTTTCTGCAAAAGCGATTGAGTATAAATACATCTTTAGAAATGACTGGCGATTGTGTGTTCTCAAGTGGGTTTTATCATGTTAATTAGTGACCTGACACACATTTGGTCGCATGTCATAAGTTGGGTACAATTTCCATTACATGGTCAAAAATGACAAAAAATTTATTTTTTGATATATTGACAACCTCTAATAATTAACACCATTTTTAACCTTAACACATGCTTAATTTTTGAGATAACGCTTAATCTCAATTTTCAAATGCATTTTTCTCAAATCGGACCTCAATTACAAAAATGACTCTAAAATTTTTATTTTATGCAAAAATGTCATCAGATTTGGAGGATATGTTCTCAATACATCAATGCTTCAAATAAACTATTTGAAATAATTGTACGTATGTTAATTACATTGTGAAGGTCAATGACATTTTTACGAGTGATTAGCGAGACGGTTATTCTATTATTGAGGAAATGAATATCAAGAAGAGAAATGTACATTAGTATGTTGCTAAAAATACTGAAAGTCAACTAGAGGATTTCATTAAAAATGAAAAAAATGGAACATAATAGGCCTACCTCTTAAAGTGGTACTACACCCCTTGATAAATTTGTGACTATTTTTGCATTTTTCTCAAAATATAATAACACACTGGTAACAAAAGTTATATTATAAATATAGGGGCAAGGAATCCAGTTACTACATTTGAATTTCAATGACTCAAGACAAGCAGTGCATTATTTATGATAAGAAAAGAGGTGCCGCTAGAATGTACCTCATTTCTTAACATAATGAACCACTTGTCTTGAATCATTGAAATTTCAGTGAGGTAATTATATTTCTTTTCTCTCTAATATATACATAACTTTTTTTACCAATATTTAGTTATTTTTGAGAAAAATGCAAAATTAGTCACAAAATTTATCATGGGGTGTAGTGCCACCTTAAGTAGTCAGTAATTGTTTTAGTTGTACAGATCATAGACCGTGAAGAGATGGACGGTCGTCTGGATCGTAATTCTATAGAAATGGCACATTATGCTGAGACCATGGTCGCCTCGCTCGCACCTGCTGGATTAGCGTGTTTGAAAGAAGCGGCATTCAATCGAAGTACACACATTGTCTCTGACACAGTTACGACTGCAATGTAAACTCTGTTGTCACAAAACAATTATAGTTACAAGAAATGAAACGGTAAAACACGCTTATTTGCTGCAGTTTCAAGTCAATTAAATAAATACATATATTCACCGTTTGATTTATCTACCGCTACCTGTTACTCTGGCATTGAATGAGTTTCAATTTGCGTTATATAAGCCTTGGTCTCAACGTCATGCTTGCACGGATGCTCAAGAGCACAAAATTCCATTGGATAGCGACTGATGATGCAATTGAGTGGACGAGAGTTAGGTTATTGACCTTTTATACGGTAAATCGATTCGATGGCAGGTTTGAAGACTATCTTGCCTTTGTGTTTAGGTGAGACGATCATAGCTTCAAAGGATATGCCGCAGATGATCGTCCATGTCTTCACGGTCTGTACAAATTCAACATTCAAAGCTGTCAATACATCATACCCTCACTAGATTTGAAAAAGTAACCAGTAGTTTTGACATGCTGACATGTGAATTTTCACATAGGGCCAATTCCATGCCAAAAGTGCCTTTTGGAAATTTTTAACAAAATTTTGGAACATTATTGCTCAAAACAGGAGCATTTATTTCAAACTAGCTAATCATGCCTCCATAGATTGATGTCAGACCTACTGCAAGATAATAAAGAAAAAAATCTTAGGAAGTACCTTGACAGTTTTTTTTCATTATGAAAAACGTTACGGACGTTACATTTGACATAAAATGTAACGTCCGTAACACTAAATCAACAGTGTAGGACGATACAGGAGTATTAATTTCAAACTTGCTTTTCCTGTTTACATAGAATGGAGTCAGGGCTTACTCAATATAGTTAACAGAAAAAAATAAAACACAGAACTGAGTGGAGATAAAAGGATATGTACCATCTGTCAAAAAGGCAGGCACTTTCGCGTAACGTCCGTAATGCTTGTTTCTAATTTCTGTAGCTAATTAACTAAGAAAGCCAAAACAAAATTGCTTCATTATATTGAACATTAGAGTGTACGTACCAGTAGCATACTAATAAATAAAGTGTTACCCTAACAGCAAACATGTGTGCTATTCACTTAAAAGTTGCAAGTTGCATGTATCTGTAACGTCCGTAACGTGGGAATTGGCCCTAGGCCCTATTGCACACTCCCGCATCCGCCTGCTCCACATCCGCCTGCTTCTCCACCCCTGGCATTTTTCATTTCAACTGATGTGATTTTTTTACTGAATAATGTATAATTATTTGCTTCAGTAGACTGAAAGAGTATAACATTAGGCTTAAAATGAGGTATCAACCAAGTGCTGCTGTAGGATATGGGGTTACGGAAAGCCAATCAAATTTGTATCGGAATTTTCAGAAAAGTGTAATCCCTCCACCCTTTTTGCATACCCAACTTATGACATGCGACCATTTGTATTGGTTCGATCAAGCATTGAAATGATTTCAGTTTTTGTACTGGAGTCGTTCAAGTATGTCCAACAAATTTGTCAATGTAAGTGCCTCTGGCCCTAGTGGAAGTAAAAAACGGATACTATGGCCAGAGCTCTAGGGCTAATATAAAAGACTGAAGTCTTGCTGGCAGGACTAGTAAAAGACTATGCCTGAAGTGCAGTTTAATAACAGTAAAATTTAACTTTTTATATAAAAACCAGGTCGAATTCTTAGTCCGAATAATCAGACCCAGAACAAAATATTAATTTCTGACATGATCCTGTACTGGGTCTGAACTGTTTCCATATGAAATCTTGATGGCAAATTGGACAATAGAAGCACATGGTTCTACATGACAGCTTTTTAATCCCTATTCATGTTACGTGAATCACGCTATTGTGGACCATCCTTCTGATACTTGAGTGTTTGGACAAGCGGACGGTCTTTTGTCTACCTCTCTGTTTGTAAACAAACCAGGAGGTCGAAATCGTCCTCCTCGCCGAATACGAAAGTCGGCGTAATAGTACGGCACTAGTCGTCTCGACCCTGTTTTATTCAGAGTTCATCGATCGACTGCTTGCTATCCCGTGGATGTCAGCTTATGTGTACACACGTCGAGCGCGATACTCCGTGTAGTATTTACAATTGGCGAGCATAGTGCACGCACTGCCAGTAGTATGCGCTGGAATGAAATGGCAATTTTCTTTTATTTATCATGTTTATTATGCAAATCACACATCCACTAAATTAGAAGAAGGTTTGCCTCTCATATATCTACACACATTTCATTTTTGTATTGGTTCGATCAAGCATTTATCAATGTAGTGCCTCTGGCCCTAGTAGAAGTAAAAACGGATACTATGGCCAGAGTTCTAGGGCTAACATAGCTCGAGATACTCTAGCTAAAATACAGGTTTACATTTACTATCTTACATTATCTTGCTGTATTTCAGCTAGAGCTCCAAACGACAAGCTTCCGGGTTTTTTGGAGAACAATATTACTGTTACGTAAGATGAAGAAGAAACCCGCCTCGGAGCCCGCCCTACTCATTATTTCATTGTACTTATTGCAATTTGCCTCCACACATTCGTAATCAACACAAAGCTTTTGTGAGGATTAGTGAGTGGATAAGAAATTGACAGTGGAGGATCTGAAGGACACGCCCGATTGTTAGTTGTCAATCATGAATTGCAACGTATTAATATTTTACTGCATGGCATTCCGCAAACACCAAGACAAATTATTAATCTCATATGAAGTAAGCTGAATGCGATCTGTACTTTTGTAACATTCCGATCGCTTTTGATCACCTATTATCGGCGAATTTGCTTGAAAACACGTGAGTTCATGTTGTGTAAACATAATTAGCATAGACACAAATGAAATAACGATGCAATACAATGCAATTTGAATGCGCAGCAGATCTATAGAAATAACGTTGCCCAGTTTTATGCAGAATTAGACCCTGTCTGGGCTAACAGGAACTGAGCTAATGGGCATGGATGCCGAATTCGTCACCCATCACCGGTGTTTTTTTTCGCAGCACAAAAACTTACATGTTGCGCCCCTTTTAATTTACAGACTATTCAATAAACTAAGCCTAATACACAAGCTCCGAATGGAATAAACTACTTACAACAAATGCAGCATGTATGATGATCATCGGAGATACATATTTAAGAAAATTTCATTATTTTAAAACCTTCGGCGAATAAATTTTTTTGCACTATGCCGCCATTTTCTTTTTTGAGAAATTTAGTGTTGGGCGATATCCGATACTCGATACTCCGATACAACCGATATCGATACAAACCAGGGATATAAGGCCCTTCACAATTAATTCTTAGTTTCCTGTTTCAAGTGTGAAAATAAAGGACGAGGTGACTTTTAATTATTAATTATTAATTATCTATTAATTATTAATTATCTATTACTTTCTTTATTTTGAAAATGTAGTTGTGACTATTATCAACAGTCCATTTGGTCATTTTGACTAAGACTACGGATTTAATTATTTTACCTTTATAATTGATTTTTTACATTAATACTAGTTGGGGACCCTACAATGTTCTTGTTTTATATTCATAATCAAAGTTGAGATGATCAAAAACAGATATTAGCAAATAAAAGTAATTAAAAAGTCAATTAAAAGATGAAAATACCTAAATAAAAATAAAATAATTAAATATTTTTCCATTCTTGATTTTGGACGCGCGAGGGAAACAGGAAACTAAGGATCAATTGTAATTGGCCTAAAGGGATAGGCAGGGATAGGCATCGTAGCTATTACGTAACACACCGAATGATGTAGTTTAACTCCAGACAATAGGCGCCATATTGCAGGAGGGTTAGAGTTCATAGAGGAAACGTTAAAGGTTAGTAGATTAGGTCACCCAGGCACATCACTAATGTGTTTCACGAGTTGTAATACCGACAGGTAAAAACATTGATTTTGTAAAATTCTCCCGATTTTTTAAAATTACTAAATAAGGTTAGTACTTCAAACCATTCTTTGATGAATCTATGCAATATGACGGTAATTTTGAAACATCTAAGAATCAATCTTAAACATCTTCATGATATTCATTTTTTTGCGCATGGTCAAAGCATGCTCTTGCGCTATCCACAGACTATCCGGTGGAAACTTCAAAGCAACGATCATGCGTTAATATTTACAAAATGGCGAATGATGTAGTTTAAGTCGAACAATAGCGTGACCGGCGTGACGTAGTTTTTGGCATTGTTCCTATATGCACTTTCACCCTCCTGTACAAACTTTGCATACTCTAGGGGGCTGGCATTTTCTTCGGAAGAGGGGGTCCTAAATATGTCGGTGACCGGAGTCAATTTTTATGACCCCCCTATCTCAGGCAAATTTTTTTACGACACCCCTGTCAAGCTTCCCCCTATCTTGGGTCGAAAATTTTTATGACCCCCCCCCCTCCTCCACATACACAGACTCAAGACAAATTATTCATTGCTGGAACTAAGGCGCGGAGTGAAGAAAGTGCGCGGGGGAAACGATTTTGGCGGGCCTTTCGGAAATTTTACCCCCCCGTGCTCATAATTATTGCACAGCCCCTAACTACAAAATGGTGAAAAAGCATTGATACGTTCTTTAAAATATTTGGTATAAATCAAGCTCTTTAATTATTTATAGGAAAAGAGATCTAGTAGATAACTACAGTCTTGCATTTTTATTGATTGTTTATTCACCGGTTCTTTGATATTTGTAATAATTTTACTATGGTTTTCAACATCATAGTTCATGTATCGTAGTTGATGATATTATAATTATGTTTAGGCCTATTGCTGTGAATATGTAAAGTTTATGGGGCATCTTCATGGAAACTGTCCCACTTGAATAACAAAGAATATTCGTACACGATCAGTTTCTAGAGGTCCATGAGACATGTACATGTGGGCCAAATTATGAATGGAGGATGATTTATTTGGTTGGCGTATAAATGCATCTTTTAACAGAGATGAAGCACACGTAAGTTTGATTAAAAAACCAACATCATGCTTACTGCATGCAGGACTTGCTCACTTAGGTGGCTAGCGCTATAATCTTATAATATGGTTAGGGTAGAACCAGGCGTTGGCACTTTATCTTTAAATTATTATGAATTTACCTTAAAATTATGAATTTCATCTGGGGGGGGGGGCTTGGCCCGGGGGGCTTGGGTCCGGCTCACCGTCGGGGTCATGCCTGCCGGACCCCGGTTCCGGAGCCACGGCATGTTTCTGTGACTGTGTATTATTGTATTTATGTCTAACTTTCATTTGTTATATTCACGTTGAATTATGATTGTACCACATGACGAATTAACAATACAAATTTCAGTTTGACTCCTCCGTTTCACAAAAAACTGTGACAAAAACACTAGTTGAACAACATTTAATAGTTCAATCGGATTTAGTGCAGTGCGCCCTGAAAGTTACTAGACGTATAGTAGTAATACTGCCCTCTATTGTTATAGATATACTTCATACCATGCCTTTGGGACTAGCGCGAACCTGTCAGAGGAAGCGAGTCTTGAATCTAGACCCTGGAATCTAGACCTTTAGTTCTACCTTTCCCAGGCCGGATTTACCTTTTGGGGGGCCCTGGGCCAGGCCAAAATTTGGAGGCCCCCAAACGCACCGCAAGGAAAGCATGTGCACTCATGTGGCCAAGTTTTTAGATTTTAGCGGAGAGAAATTTTAGAAAATTTTGCACATTATTTTGGCCCAATGAAACATGGTGTTATTCGGCTAAAATGGAAGATACACACTGCATAGGGCAATTTGGCCTTGGGCCCGGGCCCATCTGGCCCTGTGGTAAATCCGCCCCTTTTCCTCATGCCTTTCGCTACATTCACCTTGATTACTCCAATTGACTAGTGCATTTAAGTCTGACTGAAGCTGCTCACAATCTGAAGGTTTTTTACATTAATAAAACACTTAGCATCATCGGCAAATAAAGCAATCTTAGAATGTTGGGCAACACTGGGCAGGTCGTTTATGTATAAAACAAAAAGGAGTGGCCCAAGGATGAGAGCCCTGTGGAACCCCGGAAACCACTGGAAGCCAATCAGATTGGACGCCATCAACAACAACACGTTGGTGTCGATTTGTAAGATAAGCTTGAAACCAATTAAGTAGACCAGAATGAAAACCAAAAGACCTGAGTTTGTATAAGAGTAATTTATGACTAACACTGTCGAACGCTTTGGAAAAATCAAGATAAACCATATCGACCTGCCCAGCGTTGTCCAAGGCTGCACTGACTTCATGAAAACTTCAAGCAACTGAGTGACAGTGGAACGCCCTTTTATAAAGCCATGTTGAAGATGATAGAGCCTCTCTTTTATATGAGGAAAAACCAAGTTGACAATTGCTCTCTCCATGATCTTCCCACATACAAAGTAAAGATACTGGCCTGTAATTTCCAACCTGTTGTTTGTCGGCCTTTTTATAAACCGGTATTACATTGGCTTCAAGCCATTCCTGAGGTAATTTACCTTCACTCAGAGACAAGTTAAAAATATGGCATAAGGGAGATACAATTTGATATGCACATTCCTTTAGGACACGTGGTGATATACCGTCCGGGCCTGATGCTTTGGAAACATTCAAATTTTTCAGAATATCAAGTACATCATCATTTTGAAGTTCAAAATTGCCCAATGATTCATGTTCAAAGATGGGAATATTTGGAAAGTTCAGATCATTCTTTGGTTTGGTAAATACAGAAAAGAAATAACTGTTAAAGAGAGTAGCCTTTTTTTTTAGCAGTGGAAGCAGTTACACCATTGGTATCACTGATGACCTGGGGCAAGGATTTTGATCTGGTTTTGGATCTAAAAAATGACCAAAAACGTTTTGGATTTTCCAGAAGCGTAGACCCAAAATCATCAATGAACTGGTCATATTTAACAGCAATCAGATTTTTCAGGCGATTACGAAGTTTCCGAAACTTTGACCAGGTATTTGGAGTAATACCTGGGAGCTTAATTTTCACCCTTCCAAATGCCAGGTCATTTCCTTGACAAGATGCAGGAAACCCATCCTTTATGATTATAATATGAATGGCACAACTCTCTGTAAAATTGATACCATCAAAGATTTGGGTGTTGACATATCAACTAAACTTGTCTGGGATACCCATATTAATAGAGTTGTCAAAAAATGCAATCGTAAGATGGGCATGATCATGCGTACAGTAGGGTTCAATGCCCCAGTAAAAGTAACCAGAACTCTTTATAGTTCCCTGATCAGGAGTGATCTTGAGTATGGTAGCTGTCTTTGGAGCGGTACATCCAAACATAACATCCAAATGTTGGAAGGAGTCCAAAGACGAGCTACCAAATTCATTTTACATTATCCTGATCAGGATTATAAGGAGAGAGCTTACCAATTTGGACTTACTCCCCTTACTCTCAGGAGAGACAAAAGTGATCTCTTGTTTTTTACAGATGTAGGGCGGGTCACTATGATATTAATGTCAATAATTATGTTAAATTCAGCCAAGGGAATGGGAAGGACCATCCCACCACTAGATTATCTTCCGATCCATTTAAACTCAAAATTCAACGTTGCAAAACCGAAGCGCACATGACTTTTTATTTTAATCGCATTGTGCAGCTTTGGAATCAGCTGCCTTTGTCTACAAGGGCAGCCGGTTCCTTTTTCCTTCAAATCCGGGGTGGTCGAATTTTGTCATTTTACTCCAAAGTTTTGTTCTTTGAAAACATGCTCTTGGAGCTCTTACTGCAGATGCTCGAATTGCAGGCTTATTTAATTTGGGATGGGGCTGTGATGGGGTTTTTTTTCCAATAATTTGTTTTCAAAAATCGAAAGGTGGGATGGTCCTAGAGGTGATTTTGCACCTGTTTGTCCCATTCTTTTCGCTGGCATTTTATTCTTTACTTTGTCTTGATTATTAGTATGTGCAATATTTATATAATATATTTATCTTTGTAATTGTATATGAGCCAGTGATGAAGCATAATAAATAAATAAATAAACAAACATTATTTTAGGCAAATATTCACCTTCTGTCCAAAAAAATTGTTCAAAATTTCATGGTTCTAAATAATGTATACAAATCTACAGGGCAAAAATTAGGATTCGGGGATTCACCCCGGGGGATTCACCTTAAAAGATTCACCGCACCTAAAAAATAGCATTGGATCAAGATTCACCCTATGGTTTTGTCCAGCAAGGTAAGACACATTCGTGGGTTGAGAACCAGAAAGCCGCAACTAAACACATTGTGACTCACTGTGAGTTAAAGGCTTTTTGGTTCTCATAGAGCCTCGAAATGGTGAATACTTGAGAGGGCAGGGTCAAGATTCCCTTTATAAGCATGCTAAGGCCAATTACTAGATGCAAGGGCTGATAAAGGAGATGTTAAAAGGGTCCCGCACTGCTCCTTGTCTATGGGGCCAGAGGCTTTTGCTCTGCAAAAACTCTGGTGTTAAAACTAAAAAATAACCGCACCGTTTGGACAAGAGGACCGCACCCAGTGGTGTCGTTTTTTAACACTTTTGGTGGTGCTATTGTTATACCTTCCAAGTGTCAAAAATGATACCAAGAGTGTAAAAATAGCATCCAAAAGTGTTAAACAAATAACACCCCTGGGTGCGGTCCTCTATTGATTCCAACCGGTGTTACTTTTAACCAGTGGCGGCGCTACGGGCAAAGGGCATTTGCCCCCTCCCCAATATTTTTCTTCTTGCCCCCCCCAGTTTTCCACCCCACCTTAAATTTCCAAGTTTTTTGTAGAATCCCCCCCCCCGAAAATCACTTTGCCCCCGCCGAAAAAAATTCCTGGTGCCGCCACTGCTTTTAACACCCGAGTTTTTGCAGTGTAGGCCTACGCCCTTAATTGTACTGCCTAATAGCTACTTGGTTCTTAATTATTACACACAGTGGTGGCACCAGGTTTTTTGGGGGTAGGGGGGTAATGGGGGGGAAATTTCAGGGGGCTTTTGCCTCACAAGGGGAAAACTGGAGGAAAGAAAACTGGGGGTAAATCCCCTTGTCCCCCGGTGCTGCCACTGATACACAACTGATAAAATCACAAAAATGAAAGAAACCACACCAAGTTTAGCTTGTAAGCCCGTCTAGCGGTACTCTAATATTTTATTTAAGACTTTATTTGGGCAAATGCACGTGGAATGTGATGCGAATTTACAAGATTATGTACATGGCAAATTCTACGGCGGTTTGCGAAATATGGTTGTCCTACATACTGTATCATTAAATAAGTGCAATGTTACACCATGGCAAGTTAGACTTTATATGTTTGTGGGATATTTGTGGGGTGTGTTTGTGGGGTGTGTTAGCGGATGTGTTGGTGGGGTGTGTTTGTGGGGGTGTGTTGGTGGGGTGGGGTGTGTTAATGTTGGTGGGGTGTGTTGGTAGATGTATTGGTGGAGTGGATTGGTGGGTGTGTTGGTGGGGTGTGTTGATGGAATGTGTTGGTGGGGTGTGTGGGGGGGTGTATGAAAGTGTGTGTTATGGCGTTGGATGTGTAATGGGCTTGGATGTGTTATTTGGGGGCTGGTGTACAATATACACCAGTTCATGTGTAGTGGTGGGTACGGAAAGGGGTGTGTATCAGGTGTGTATCATGTAGGATGTGTAGGCTATTATAACCAAGTTATGTTTTGCAGAATATTTATGCTGTTTTCGTTCTAAAATAATTTTTAAAAATTCAACATGTAAGATCTGCTTTTACAATAATAGGTTTTAAGTAAAACTTGCATTTCTGAGCGTGTAACACTATAATATTAGTATGCATGTGATTGTACATCTATTATATAGGCATACACTGTAAAAAATATTGGGTAAATTTTAACACTATATACTCAGTCACACGTGACAAAAAAAAAACCATATAGGCCTACTTGCACATTCATTGTAGGCCTACTAAATTGGGAGCAAAATGTGCACTCTTTCGTCCCGAGAGTTTAGGCCCTACCTTGCAGTTTGTTAACTTTACCCAACGTCTTTATTGTGTATCAGAACTAGACTTAGAACTAGTTTTAAAAATAATTATTAATAATATATACACAGTGATTTTAATAATATTACATTAAAACACATTACATAATCATATAAAATACATCATTTTCGGTTCCAGCCCGCGATAGAATTAATTAAGAAATCAATAATCAAACGATTTCGAAAATTATTGTTTTTCGGTCACATTTAAAAATACTCAACCCAGCTCCACGAAAGCTTTAATAATCTCCATGTGATTTCAGTATGCTATACAACCCAGTCTGGATTGACCCGTTTCGGTAAATCCCATAAGCCTTTGCGAGTAGGGGAGAGCGGGGAGTGTTCGCCCTAGGGGCAGGTTCGCCCACCCCTTGTTTCTCAGCACTACGGCTATCAGGGAATTTGGTGATGGCAAAATTAGGTGACATAGGTCATTATAAACTTCTCATATTAGCTACGCGACATATAGGAACGTGTTCATCGAACTGCAGCCAAAACAAAAAAATTACACCAAAACGTAATTTTGTCTTGCATTCATAATGTTGTATTATCATTGATACTTAAATACAGATGGTTTTAATGGAGATCTGTATTGGGAACATATGGGATTTGTCAAAGATTTAATGCAGTTAAAAACTCCTTATTCGTTTTGTATTTTGCATACCCTGAAGAAAATACAAAAATGTGCACAAGGGGCTTGTTCGCCCTTTTGAGGGTGGGGCATGTTCGCCCTATATCTTCCCCGGGCGGACTTACCCCAAACTGGAGGGCGAACCTGCCCCATCAGCGTATTATGCAAAATATTGATAATTAAGCCATTAAACAAGGTAAAACTACTGAAAAACATGTTTTTTTAAAGTTATGTGATATCGGTATTACTCATACCACAGTTTATGTCCTAATCCATTTCTCCCCGAAGTTGTAAACATGATACGTTTAAGCTCACTTTGGACCCCTACATTTTACCCTGACCCGACCCTGCAACAAATTTAGTGACTCCCCAGAAGAGAATGAATGCCCTGTATACTCTTGCTAAATGTTTGCATTGAATATGTTATTGTTATGCAATGTTTAAACCTTTTTGGTGATTAGGGTGAACTTACCCCACCATATGGGCGAACCTGCCCCAATATGGGGCAAGTTCGCCACTTTACAAAACTTTTTGTTTGCTCTATCCTGTTGCTATTGTAAGGCCTATAGGTCTGGGATTGTGGCCGTATATAGCTAAGACATAGGGCTTTCACATGGGCTAATCAGGTCATCCCTAACCTTGAAATTGACATCGCTAGGCTGGTCAGAAAAAAATAGGGCGAACACTCCCCGCTCTCCCCTACACCTGAGATGTCGTCATTTGACGTCATGCCGCCTTGCAATAATAAACAATGTGCGCATCGGCGCAGATCGGCGTGACGTCAAATGACGACATCCCAGGTGTACTCGCAAAGGCTTGTGGGATTAACCGAAACGGGTCAATCCAGATACAGATTCTGATTCTGAATTGACCAATATCGTCTGCTAGCAAATTTGTCGCCCTCTACAGTTTTGATAAAAAAAGGGACAAACATTATTGGTCAATATGCGAAAATCACGATATCTAAGTCGTAGGCCTATTTATAGGTTACTGACTCATCGCATTGGCAGAAACGCGAATCACATGTAGGCCTACGCATGCTCACTGTACAAAGTCGACACGGTTTATGCGCACTGAGCATGCGTGCTATTTGCTTTTTTGCAAAAGCGATGATTGAGTTATAAATAAATTCAGCATAATAGGCCTTCATGTTCTTTGGTAAATTAAAGGATATGCTCATGATATGCTCATGATATGCTCATGATATGCTCATCTGTGAAGACGCAGTTCTTCAAGTTAACCCCAATGCTTATACGAATGAGGAACTTTGAACAAAGTGGGTACAAAAAAATTATTATTCCTAAAGTTGAAAAAATATGTCCCAAATTGCAGTGTCTTGGGCATAACACATGGGGGCTCGAGCCCCTCCCCCCCTCCTCACCGTCAAGTAATTGGTGAGATTTTATGCGGGACTTTAATTTTTACTAAAAAGTTGATACCCAATTCAAATAGGCTATTATTATTAAAGTACATTTAGGCCTACATGATCTACATGTACATGTATGATTACGAGCAAACAACAATATGCAAAATTATAAATGAAATATGTCTACATTTAATACTCAAAAAATCTTTCTAATTGCATTATTCTCGGTCTTTAAAGCACAGTTCATCATGACGCATAATTGGCACTATAGTCAATGAACTGTTTACGCGTGTATGATACTATTAAATATCAGCTATAAAAGTACAATTTGTACAGATATGAAAATAATTGCTGTTGCCAATATCTAAGAAGTGCACAAAAATGTGAAAATGGTATCAGACAAACAAACAAGAATTCCCCTTTAAAAGGGACAACATGCGATATACAATAAATCAATTGATCAATAAATGCCTTGCAAAACGAAATCGCACTAACATCTTAAACAAGAACTGTCATTAAAATAAAGGCAGTCTGTTTTTTCGAGAAGAAATTCGACATTCACTGACCGTAAACAGTTCTGGTACGTGCACGACAGTCGCTTTCTACTACTAAAAAAACTAGGCATGTACCGGTGTTGAACGATAATCCGTGTCAGTATCGATACAAGTCCATAATCGTGTAACGACATTACGTGTCAGATGCGACACATACTGGTAACGACAAGTTAGTATATAAATGGAAATCATATGTCTATCTTTTATAACAACAAGTTGATCCGCCCTTCTTTAGTCTAAAATATGATAGGTCTATATTTGGTTGATTTCAATCGTTATTGATAGACTTGTTAATAGATTTTACACAAACATCCTAGTGCATGACGGGAATGATGGAAACCATCCTCTGGCATGACCCAAAGTATCAGCACTATCATAATTAAATATTTTTTAAAACATTGTTTTGAAGTTTGTTGACAGTTTTACATGCTAGCCTAGAATCATTTCGTGTACACAAAACACGTCGTATTGAATGCGCATGCGTCGTGACACTGACACGGTTTCTATACACGGAAATTATTACACGCCTAATAAAATACGCATTAGTAATCACATATTTTTGAATGTTTTTGAAGCAATCAATAATAACAACTTGTGTGAAGAAATTCTACATTGTCTGTAATTTAACACGGTGGAGCAGTATTTCACAAACACTTGGATGTTTATACAATATTACAATGATATCTACATCTCAAATTTGATATTAAGTTTAGATATTTTGTTTTGGACAATTATTTCATGATCATAAACCATGTTCATTATAAGAACACATATTACTAGAATTACGGGACTTTTTAAACAATACACCCTGCTGAGAGGTTTATCTGAAATAAATTAACGACTCGCAAAATTATAATTTTACATCATAATGATTATAATTTCACTTTTTCACAGCTTTTTGTTATCATCGTGAACACCGCATACGGACGAATCCGATAGAAGTATAAACCGCCCTATTACAGTAACGTCGCCCGCTGCAGTTAGAATAATCCAATGGGAAGTGGATGGTTTATACTTGTTTGGCGTTCGTCACTATGCGGTTTGAATATTAAGACGTTATAATTGGCTAAATTGAATAATTATAAGTATAATTTGAATACACGAAACTTGAGGCTTTATCAAAATGATTGATACCTATTATATTATTCTCTATATCTCTATCAAATGTGCCTTTAGGTTCACTTGCAATGGCAACAATTTCTGGGAAGATTCGGTCGTTTGTTAGTATTTTCTGTCTGTCAACACTCAACAGACATAATTACAACACAATGGCCAAAAGGGACACTGTAATACGTGCAATTATTCGTAACTCACAAATTAAATGTCCGAATCAAATGAAATTTTGGAAATACGCTTTTTCTTGGATATCTATTGAGCCATACCACAAATGGATGCTATAAAATCACAAAATGGTCCTTTGTAGCCTTAATATAAGCCTACATTTAGACAAAAATGTGGATGGCAAACTATGCGTCTTTAGTCAATGCCAGGTCCTAGATAGGTACCAAGTATTTTGATAATTAGATTCACCTTTTTGCTAATTCCCAGAATCCTTTGCAATAATAGAACCGATAATACGTCATCGTGATGCGCATCGATATTTTTACAAAGGATTCTGGAATACACGAAATGGGTCAATCTTAATTTCTTTGCAGAATGGACAACATTGAATGGGTTACTGGGAAAACATCTCTGGGGTAGGCCCTATAGCCTCCTCCCCGTGGCATAGTTTAATGAAGTACCTATCGTTCACCAAAAAAATATTAAATAATTGACATCACTTTGGAAGCCTGGGGAGGAATGAGTTTGGAATTATCCTTAAACATCAGGATCATTCCAATTATGTTAAAAACAAGAAAAGTTTTAAAAAAAATACACCGTGATAGACGGGAAGGTTGGGAAGAACAGGAATTTGCTTTGGATCTGGTCTTGAATTCTGACCAATCAAATCACAGACAAAATTTGTTTACATTATTATTTCAATTTGTTCACGTTAAGGAATGTATTTATCTTGTCAAATTGCAAATCGATTATGCAAATATATCGGTTATCGATATACATAGGTAATCAATTAGCATAATGAAAACGTACTGTATATTTGAAATAGCGCTGTCTACAGCGGTATATCTAAAGCGAAATAGTTTAATTAAGCATATAGTAATATACAAAAATTGTACAAAACATATATAATATTATGTGAAATTCAAGTTACTGCAGCAAACGTGGTCCGATGGACGGTTTTTGGGCCACAACATATCCCAAAAAGTATGATCGCGCTTACTGGCTAAAAAGCTATAGGTATTTGTCGACGACAAAAGTATAAATCTGGTTGGAGGCTAAAATTACCCTAAAATACTTATTTCACCAAAATTTGAAATAAAAAATGTTGCAAACATATTTTCTTTACTAATTGAATACATACTTTCATCGCTAGCGACGCGCGATTAATTATGACCGTGGTTTATACCAATAAAGTAGATTGTATACCGAAGAAATAATTTAAAGTTTTCAATACTAAAATATTAAAATAAAATAACATGCCACAACATTTTTAGTAACTTGAATTTCGCATTGCCTGTGTTTACACGCAAGCGCACGCACCCCTGTTCAACTTGTTACACTCGTAGTATGGCGTGTCATATTGTTTCATGACTTTCTGGGGAGGAATACCAAGGACTGGAATCAACCGATCCTGTATTATCATCACTAAAATACACACTCCCATCATGTCCATGGCTGTCACAAAGACTACCAGTACTCCCACATAAACTCTCCGTATCCGCGATGCCACTTTCCGATGAGCTACGGCTCTCGCGATTTCTCGCGGTAACTCTGCACATCCCCGTGGATTCCATTAATATCGGCGATTCTGGCGATGATTTACTAGCAACCGATATCTGCATCTCATCGGCGCCATCTTTGGTCGAATTTTCTTCTTCTTCTAATTTTTGCATCATCTGTTCTTGATCGTCACGCAAATTTTTCAGAAAGTTGATATATTTGATGGTGAGCCTTAAAATTTCATTTTTGCTCATCTTTTTATCAGCTGGGTGAGTGGGAAGAAGGCGTCTGAGTTCATTGAAGGCCGAGTTGACGTTCTGTTGACGCCATCTTTCTCTGCTATTGGTGAATACACGGCGGTTTGCTTTCGGTGGTCCTGTCCTGTGTGGTTCCAATATCGGTCGAGCAAAGAACACATTTTGGCTACGTGGATGAATAGTAAAAGTTGGACTTTGTAATTCGGAAAAGCCTGTTGGGGTCAAAGTTGAATTGACAACGGTTGGACACGTCCATGTTACGAGTGGGGAATGTGGGGTTTTTCGAGTTAGTTCTGTTCTAAGTAAACGCGACGTGTTTTCCCCTTCAGCAGAAGTGGTACAAGCTGGTTGCACGAATACATCGTCATCACCTTGTCCGTAAACATTAGTAAGCGGTGGTGATGCGGCTGTGTTAGAGTCTGTTACTGTACGGACTGTGGTAGAGTCTGTTTTGGCGGGAAATTTGAGATCGCTTAACTGCGCGTGCGTAGATGTGAGCACAATTGGTTTTGTATCCATAACTGTTGACGATAATGACGTCATCTCTGACGCAGAAGACATTGCAGGGGTAGTGGTTCGTTGCAATTGCCGCACGAGAGGAGACGGGCTTTGTAAAGCGTTTCGTAATGGTGACGAGCTATCTTTAAAATATGACCCCATAGCGGAAATAGTCCTCAGGTCAAGGGCTAAAGGTGAAACTTTGGTTGTGCCGATATTGATGCTCATTGGTTCCAGTTTGATGAGAGATTGTCGTTCTCTGGAGAGGAATTTTACAGACATGGGTTGGGAGAGAGGTTCCCACGGGGTTGGGAGAGAAGCCCGTGGGGAAGGGTCAAAGGTGACGCTGTCTCGATCATCTTGTGTTTTGGTTTGGTATTAACTTGTGGATTGGTAGGCTTGAAGATTTTAACCTGCATGAAAAAAGAACAAAAACAAAATTTTTGTTATAATAATAATTATGTGGGAATAAATGTGGACGACAAACTGGCAACTGATACTACGGTGCAAATAATATAACAGCTGCTTCTGTCAATAATAATATCGTTGCAATTTCCGATGATCAAATGTGATTACACTATAGAGGTCATGAAACTGTCAAAAGTGAAACTAAATCAGGGATGGAAGCGCGTACGCCTCTCGCCCAAAAAGGCTTAAATGGGACTTGCCAAAAAGGTGACGCCATTTAATATGGTGAAATGATGTCTAGTCCTACATTGTTCACTAGAAATGTAAGTTTCTATTACCAGAAATCTATAGCCAATCACAAACAATCTACATTGTTATACATCTGAATTCTGAAATTGCTTAATAAAATCGGTTCCTTCATGCAGCTATACAAGTATTTTTGTCATGTTATTATTAGGCAATTCTGAAACCGCATTTAAGGAGTAAACCTGAAAAATCTTAGTTTTTTTCCAAGTTAGTTCCGTGTTTCGTTAACAATAGCAATCGACGCAAACGTATCCCGGAGGAGCGAATCAAATGCGCACGAGAAACAAAATACGTACTTACCTAGCTGGGGGGGTTTACACCCCCCCCCCAGCTAGGTACTGTAATGCTATCCGATTCTTCTTTCTTCTTCTGTCAACAAATTTCAAAATGCTTCTCTTCCTACATGTTACACCCTACAATTACGTAACTTGCACATATGTACCGGCTATATCCAGTGCCCATAGGGTGCAAACAGAATTGGGGTCAAAAGTCATTAAGGGGCATTTCCGGTATTTAACCAAATACTTCCAAAATGCTCTTCTGCCACATATTACATAGCACAATGACGTCACTTACACATGTGCATCGGCTTTACCCAGTGCCCATACCTTGCACACAGAATTGGGGTCAAAAGGTCATTAAGGGGTAAAATCTTACAATTGCATTATTATCTGGACATCTGTAAGGAGTATGGAGCTCAAACTCGATACAATAAATCTCATGACCAGGGGAACATTTTGCGGGTGTCAGGTCAAAGGTCATGCAGAGGTCAAATTTTAGAAACGCATTTCCTGGACATATGTAAGGGGTACGGGGCTCAAACTTGGTGACAACAAACTTAATGATCAGGGGAACATGTTGGAACACTTTGCAGGGGTCAGGTCAAAGGTTATCTGGGGTCAAATCTTTATAACTTCATTTTCTGGATATCTGCAAGGGGTATGGGGCTCAAACTCAGTGACAACAAATCTCATCACCAGGGGAACATTTTGCAGGTGTCAGGTCAAAGGTCATGTAGAGGTCAAATTTTCTAAATGCATTTTCTGAACATCTGTTAGGGGTACGGGGCTCAAACTCCACAACGACAAACTTACTGACCTGGGGAACATTTTGGAACACTGCAAGGGTCATGTCAAAGGTCATCTGGGGTCAAATCGTAGAATTTCACTTTCTGGATATCTGTAAGAGGTACGGACGGGGCTCAAACATGGTGACAACAAACCTCAAGACCAGGGGAACATTATGGAACATCATGCATAGGTCAGGTCAAAGGTCATCTGGGGTCAAATCTTAGAATTGAATTTTTTTGACATCTGTTAGGAGTACGGGACTCAAACTCGGTGAAAACAAACCCCATGACCAGGGGAGCATTTTGGAACATTTTGTAGGGGTCAGATACCTCCACAATACCAACATGCCCCAGCTAGGTTTGTGGTCTATGACCACCATTTGCCACTAGTTGTATCTGATTTCTTAACATTGTACGCGAAAAAAGTCAAACGATCACAATTATTTTAACGATCGAATTATAAAACAGTCCCGTAGGAGCGAATTCTGCGCACGGAATCTCATAATCAAAACATCATCTTTGATCTATGACGCTCATCACGCGTACGTCGGTGCTTCCCCATATACCTAAGACTTCATTTTTATGATTTTATAGATCACTGGGTTGACATATGAAATCACAATATTACTCAAAATTATAACTAAAGTATAATGATGGGATCTGTTACAAAGGAATGATGAGGAAAAAATCAGGTTTGAAAAAAATTATCCAATTTCGTATTATAAGATCGTACATTAGGCCTATGGCTTTAATTAATTTCTTGTTTTCTTCTCAGTTTTTCGACCTTTGAGTGAAAGCCTTCTTTTGTTATATTCCAGTAAGCATGGTAAGCCACTTTTTATGTGAGTGCCCCCTCCCAACATCAATATGAATAAAGTACTTTGCCGTATGCAAATTAAAATCGCTTAGTGAACTCAGCCCCCTTTCAAGACCGCCAGTAGGCCTACATGCTATGCAATTCTCTCCGGGCTCAGTTCGTTACCCCAACATATGAGCATTCATATAGAAAGACATTTGAATGCAGTGGTTATACATAAACTCATACCCCACAATACGAGGTTACTTAAGAAATGTCGCTATTTGATTGAGGTTATTGAACTTTGCCATGAAGGATACGAATATTGTTGCTTCTGGTGATGATTTTGGCTAATTCGGTAATTATTGTAACGGAAAGCTCGTTTCCTGATTTAATAATTTCACTAATTTGTTTCTTTCTTCAGAAAAAGTTTATGAATTGGAAACATTATTCCTACGAAGTAATTGTGGAAGCTCTTGCAGGAATAGGCCTATCTTACTTGTAGCCTACTTGTATATAAATGGTATAAACGAAGTAATAGGCCTACTATAGTGGATGGCACTGTTTAGCCAAAAAATAATCTCGTATCTAAACATTCAAAGGTCACTCTATGAATGAGAAAGGATATTGAGAGTGAGGAACTGTGTCCCCACAGATGAGCATGTTTGAGATTCTACATTGTTAATAAAAATGTTTAAGTTTTAAACACTTATTTAAACACTTTAATGTGTTTACTCTATAACGCTTTTCAAACACGGCAAAGTGTTTGCAACAGTTAGGTATATAGAGGTAAACACTAAATGAACCACCTTAAACACTAAATTAAACACATAAACACTCCTAAACACTTACACAAAGTATGTATAACACATTTTAACACGGCTAAGCGTTTACAAGTCACAGTTAAGGTATAAGAGGTAAATACTGAATTAATCAATTTTTATGAATTTAAACGCTAAATTAAACACATAAACACTCATAACCATCACACAAAAGTATTTAGATATGATAATAAACACGTATATAAACACATTTGCTTTACAAGTTAACACTCTGTTTTAACTAAATATCTATATCAACATAATCTAATCTAGATTTGAAGAAGACATTCGCTATACTCATTATGCTAATTATGTACATATTAAATTGAAGACGTTCAGATTAAATCATTCAAGTATAAATTTAATGCGTGAAATTCAAGTGTACCACAGTAATTAATCTCGTTAATTAGATCGGGAAATAATTAAAAGCCACTTAGGCCTTTAATGATTTATCAAATTATGGTTATGTCCCCGGCGATGAAAATATACTTAGCATTTTTTGCCTACCTTAAACGTCAGGTTCATAAAAGGTATAAAACGTTTTAAAAATATTTTTAAAAGTTGCTGCAAAACATGCAAGCATATGTGATATATATAAGGTGTTGACATTTGCCAAAAAAATACAATAACGTTTTGACATTTTAAAAAAACAGTGTTTTTTCATACAAAACGTTTCATGATCTTTAGGCCAATATATGACCCGACATGAACTAAAGTGTTTTGGCAAAAATCCAAAAACAAAAGTTGATTATTTTAAACTAGTTTAACTTTTTGAAATTCTTGGTATACCGTAATAAAACATTTTTATGGCAAATTATTAAAAATGTACATATATTTTTTTAATTTTTGATTTAAAAGTTCTCGAAGTAAACTTTATAAATCTAATGATATGTACTTAAAGTGTTTGTAGTTGGGCGGAAAAGCCGTCCATCAATTGAAAATGTTGACCTTTCGTACCGGTATTGAAGATACATATTTTTTCCCCAAAAAACCTTAAATTGTCCGTCTATATTAACAAATAAAACATGAAATCTTAGCCTACGTTTAATGTTTAATGTACGTGTACAACATAATCTTTCAGTTTCGTTTATTTGAGCATACATAGCTCACCATGCCGTTTTCAACGCCACAACTACACGCAGACTTCCTATAATTTTCATAACTTTATTTCCGCGTATGATGATATTTTAGAATGTCTACAATTTTTAAAAATGATGTAGTAATAAACCTTTGAGCATGTTGAAATGCAAGGTTCACAATGTCGTGTAATAATGTTGAATATATGGCCGATATAAACATCTTCCTATTTTTTACGTGTTTCAGTGTTATTTGAGTGTTTATAAATTAACACCCCTAAACCTTCACTGTACAAACAAAATGTAATTTATTAAGTGTTTTTAAAATCGTTGCTCTGCTGTTTTGCCGTTAACTTGGTACAAATGTCGTTGTTTTGTGTGAATTATTGCATCATAATTATAATTGCGAAAACCCGAGATAAATCACAGATATGGGAAACTAGACCTGTGCAAACTCGACCCAGCATCTCTTGTCCCCCGCGGTAAATCCCGTAACTTGATTGATTGATCACTCAGCATTACGCGTATTAAAGCATGGACTGTAGAAATATTTCATTTCTACAGTCCATGATTAAAGCTTATTTAAAATAGCCCCTATTATTATCCAATCATTAATCAAGGAGTGTCGGCAATTGACGCCGCCAAAGGATCAATTACCGAGTAATTAAGCATGATTTACTCAATGACAGCGCAAGTAGCAAAACATTGTAAACATGCGACATGCGTAGTAAACAAAAGTGCTGATGCTATATGATGTAATGTAACATTTCAAATTGTGCAACATCATGCTCTTTTATTTGGTTTTATACACTTGGTCTTTCACGTTTTTCGTATTTGCATTAACCATAATCATGTATACACGTATGTCGCTGAGAATTTGAAAGTGGACCCATCCATATTTTCCCCAAACCAATTTTCAAAGAAATTGGGGCCCATCGCTAAACCAAAAATCACAATTTTCGGCTAAATTGCCAAAGTTTTTACAACTTTTCCCAAATATTTTAACAAATGTCGAAAATGTTGACTACAGCAAAAAGCAATTGGTATAATAAAATAATAAAAATTTTGAAAAAATGACCCACCCATGTTTGTTTGTTTGTTTGTTTACCCAGGTTGGTCCGTGAGGAACACATGCTAATCCATGGAAAACCATGGACCGTTCCAAGCTCATACAAATGCACAAGCCTGGATAGCCAGTGTAGGCTAATATATGCATGCTGGCCTAGATAGCTTTGATAAACAAAGCAAGAAATGGAAGAAAATAGCTAGGAAAAAGAGAAAAGAGAGAAGGCCACTCCCAAACACAATTGTACAATTTTACTCTTAGCCCTTACTTCGTGAGAAAGGAAACTGGAATTCCAATCTCAGTGCAAGCTGTTCATATAATATACCATATATACCAAACTATAGGCCTAGAAAAAGCGGTCATTGATCCCATACGCACATCTCAGTACCCTACCCGGGACTTTCAGATTCTGTTTTCTGTAGTTTTCGATATTTAGCTAGAATATCATGATACATGTATAGCACGAGAAGTTTGAAACTCTCTTTCCAAAATAACATAACTTCTAAATGCAACTTAAATCCTAGATCGTCAAATAGGCATATAATGCTTCAATATCGAAAGAGCTGAATATATTGAAACCAAAAGTACTTTCTCCATATTTACATTATAATGATAAAAAGAACATAATTAATATCACGGCGCGTATAAAATTTGTAAAATCATTGATTTATCATTGCAACTGATACAAACAACTTTCCAATGCTTTCGTAGAAACCAGGAGTACTACAACAAAAGCGGGTTGGATTTTGCATTATTGCTGTAACCAAAACATGGAAGTATACAGTAAACATAAAAACTTTTATGTGGCGATCTATCATCTACTAGTATATTATCATGTTTACTATACTTTTGGTATACCTTACTGCATTTGTATAGCCAATATTTAACCCCTGGACACTACCATGACTGGTCATCTAACAGCACATGATTGGTTGATAACTTGAAATGCTCATTTCAATTGCCAATGACTGGGCTTTAAACTAAACATCTCAAAAAAAGTAACTAACCCCCTTAAATAATGGCAATTATTCAAAAAGGGGATATTGTATTACAAATCTGTAAAATGCGTTGGAAGCAGAATTTATTTCTGCGCATATTGACACTTGATACGATAGCACAGAAAACAATAAAACACCAGTCAATTTAATGAAGTGAGGTCCAGATTTGAAAGTTACACTAGTTACAAATTTTTACAATACAAAAACACTCAGATATCATTACACAGATAAAAATTTTTGGCCAATCGGCACGTAGTTCTCAGGGAGTTAAACGGCCAGAGTTCTCAGGTGTTAATAGCCCGCTAAACCCCGAGATAATATTCTACCATATACACCCTATTTCCCGTTTACATATTAGCGACGGAAACGAAACCTTATTACATTATTTCAGCAGAAACAAAAGCCGGCATATTTTGAATAGTGTGATAATGCTTTGGTATTATAACTGGTTCATCAAGTTTAAAATTGAAATTGTCAATTTGCTCAAAACATCGTACACGCATTTCTTGACATAGGCCTATAATTTTGCTATAAATCATATAAAAGGGAATAGCCTACTATAGTTCACTTCAAAGTAGGACTATTAATTATTATAGTTCTTCCATTTTATGAACGTAGCAGCAAAAATTATCAACGGGCCTCGTTTAGCCTATAATATATAAATATCAAAAATTACTATAGAAATAAAGGATGTTGCAGTATGAATCCTTACACCCAAGGTAGAGTTTACGAAATGCATTTTACTTCGCCGTCTACATGGTCTAGAAGATTATCTACAAAAAAAAAAACACTCTAATTACTCGAACAATGAATGAAGTTAATGTAGAATTCGAAGTAAATTATGAATCGGCATTTCGCAAACTCAATATGGGTTCTCGGCCCGGGTCCTCGGGAGCTGCAACAAATACGTATAATAATGGGTTCGGCCGCTTGGCGATCTATGCAGAGGACACAATGGGTGTAACGGATGCGACATTTACAATATTTATAAATTTTAGGTATTTGTGTACTAACATGACTATAATGAGCAGAACTTACCTCTTAACTTGTCGCAAAACAAGCTGCTCTTCTTAAAAAGAATATAAAGTTTGTAAATCAAAGGAGTTCAGGTACACTCTGTGCAACTAAGACATACATGTAGGCAATTCATCACCACAAACTGACGAAGAGGAACTCGCTGAATGAAATTCAGAATGCATTTTGAAATGAAGTATATGCAGTGGGATATTAACTCAGTTGTACCTCTTTTTTCTAACTCGAAATTTGGCTCAGAAAGACACAAAAGTTGGTGTATAAAGTATGCCAAAACAGTATTTGCTATGTGCGTTCCTTGCACTGTACGTCTTTCTTTCTTACTGGAAGCTGGCTGTGATTTGAAGGCGGAAATCACAGGAGACGGTTAGAAGCGAGCTGGACTTTGCAAAAAAAATGGCAGAGTCATTTAGCTATATGGTGCCAGCAGCTTATCCACTAAGGTGCTTTCGATGGTAGGCCTACTATTACGAAAATGTTCTTATTGAGAAGTGTCGTCCACTTAACGATGCACGTGGCCTGATGAAGTTCGGCGTACGTCGTATGCAAATGAGCAAACTTCGCCACGCGACCAACTACTTCGCAAACTTTTTCACTAATCCCGTGTGAATTAACTAGAAATTAGTTGGTATAAAATCCCATCTTTTTGGAGTAAACTTGAGGCTTTCTCATCTGCTGGTTTACTAGTCTTCGATGATGTTGTACTTGTCGAATTGGAGAAATTGCTTTTTTTACTGGTTCAGTCTCGACCATTTATGTTCCAACGATGTTCATACAACCACTTGTTGCCTTCTCATTACCAAGTTGTCGAATGAACTACCCTGGTAAAAGATTAGGGAACTTATATCAAATTGGGTGCTGGGAACCAATGACGTTGGCGGCGCTCACACATACACTGTACGTTTGTGCAAAGATGAGTTCTGGCTTTCTAACTTTTGTCAGTGAAAGCGTGTTTGCAGTGGAAACGATATTCAATATTGGCGGAGATATTGGTGACTTTTTTGAGCACGCGCAGTGCAGTATGGTTATGCTAACAGAACAGTGATCAATGACATCATAATTTGGCAAATTGCCAAAAGTTGTAAGAATGAACTTTCGGTCTAGTTCATGAGAGTAGAAAATCTGTTTTGTAGTTTACTCAGGACTGTATCCCCGTACAATTATTAATGTAAAAGGGCACTTCGTTTATCCACAGCCTCATCACCACAAATCTCTATTCCCAAAAATGTTGAATGTGTTATACCACAGATATTTGTGGTTATACGATTACTATAGGACTACATCATGATTGTGATAACTGGGGTGCATCAGCTTTCTTGCAATGTTTATCGTCCAATTTGATTTTCGGGCTGTTGCCTGAATATACAAAAGAGGCCTTGCAGTCGCCTTAAATTGCGAAAGGATATTTTAAAGGATCCTTAATACATAATTATAAAAGCAACTTAGAACTATGAAGAGAAAAGAAAGTTTATAGGCTATATGATAGCTCTGCGAAAACTACACATCGCTGATAAAAATTTGCGGAAAAAAATATTCATCTTTATTATACACTTCAACATGACACAAACGTATTGCTGAAGGATTCCAAATTGTGACAACATGATGATTAAAAGACACATGCTGGTATCCACGTATCTACACAGCAGGTAGAGAGCCTCATGCTAAGACTCAATGCCAATGGTTAATATTTTTAGTAGGTGTCGACATGGCACGCGCGCACCCAAAATCACATAATAATTAATACTGGCAGATTTCCTTAAATTTCATTACCCTTGTATAAGCTCCTATATGTAGAAATTCAAATTACTTCGCAAATTTGAATTGTTTCTGACGTAATCATATTTAATTGAGATAACTTTGCTTTGTTCCCGACTTTGCTTACATCATGCTTACAAAGAACATTTTCAAGTAGGGCCCTATGTTTTTAAGGACACATGCCACGTGCCAGCGGTATCGCCTCAGTTGGGACGAGACTATAAAACAATATACCATAATGCAATGCTTTGTTCTCACCTTGAAGGTCTCATTGCCACGTGCCAAATGTCGACGATCGCGTGCCAGCATCACCCTATGCTGAGGTCACCCTATAGCAGGGGTTAAAACAATACCACGTTTGAACCCATGTCGTGTACCACCCCTGGGTGTCACAAGCTTAAAGGAGGTCGATCTACAGGAGGGGGTATACATGCGCAAACAAATGCAACGTCTATTGCCACGCGTACCGCATATGTCGCGTGCCATCACTCTAGTTGGAATCGTTGACCCTTGCAGGATGGGGGGGGGGTAATCATAGTAATAACAATACGAACAATACACCCGCGTTATTAATTATGTCCTCACGTGCCTGTGTCGCGTGCCATCATGAACTATCGGCTGTGGAGGTTACTCTGCAGGGGGTGTAAGAACAATACCACACACTGTACAGTCTTGTTTGTTCCAAACATGAAAGCATGTTTCCAATGCGGGGAGAGTGTTAACCATGTTAACGTACCGGTTTAAATATGCCCTCACTTTGCACCACTGAGGCCTATGAGGTCACAGGTTCGAGCCCTGATCATTTACGGGCAACTTGTGGTGCATTTGGTATTATATAGGGCCTAAATACTCTCGTGCGTTTTCCCCTGCGGTATTCAGATTGCAACATGGGATACATTTACCACATCACTAAGATGGAACGCGCAACACAAGGATCTATAGATATGGACAGTACATAAAAACTGCGTCTTCTATTACAAAATATTATATTTGGTATCATGATACAAAATATTATATCTGGTATCATGATACAAACGCTTTAAGAAATTAAAATCATGCTCATTTATGTGATAAGACATAGCATTGTTCGGTTTACATAGAGACAACTCCCGTAGGTATTTTACGAAATGCAAGTAAATGTGATATCCCGGAAACAAAACGCGAAACAAAACTTACTACATTTTCGAGTTTGATTGTGCTTTATTTATCTGTAATGGTTCATATCAATAAATATGTCTAAATTTCGGCATTTTTGCTAAACTTCTTGCGTTTTACCTAAATTTCACAACTCTACGTAAATTTCGGCATTTTTGGCAGTGTTGCTACATTCTCGTCAAATGTACCAACGATTCAAACATTTGTCTTGTTTGGACATTGTTATTATGGGTTCATAAATAATAATTCTCAGCTTTGCCAAAATTTCGGCATTTGCCCTTTAGCATTTTTGGTGTGAATATCGACATTTTGCCGCCTAAATTTCAGCATTTTGCCTAAATTTCGGCATTTTGCCCAAATTTCGGCATTTTGCCCAAATTTCGGCATTTTGCCCAAATTTCGGCATTTTATCTTAATTTCGGCATTTTGCCCAAATTTCGGCATTTTCTCCAAATTTCGACATTTTGCCCAAATTTCGGCATTTTCTAAATTTCGGCATTTTGCATAAATTTCAGCATTTTCTTAATTACGGCATTTTGCCAAATTTAAATTTCATCATTTTTTGGCTGTGTTGCTTCATTTCTATGAACCACAATAGCCTCATCCAAATGGCATAGTTCAATAACCTCAATTAAACACTCATAGTGCAAAATTTGACCTCAAGTTGCAGAGTATGAGTTTTTGTACCTAAATTTTAAAAGGTCATTCAATGAATGTACAAATGTATTGGGGTTAAAGAACTGTGCCCTAATAGATGAGCATGTTGTGGATCCTAGTGATTATGGATTCATGTACACTTATTCGCGTTGTGAGAGCGGCTTCCGCCAAATTTTATTAGGCCTACGTTAGTCAACTTTGCATAAAAAATTGTACAAAATCAGTATAATAATTAGCAATTTTAATGCTGAAAATTGTGTTTTGCTAGAACTTGTGAATGTGATCTATACACATTTGAAATGAAAACAGAAAAAGAATAATGACTTTCAGAAGAAACAAAAGTTGTTGTAATACCAAAAGAAACCTCTTTGGAATAACAATGACTGCCCAGGCTAGAAGTAGGAGTACGATATCAATAATTAGCAATAATAATAAAGTAAAACCAATGATACAAGATTATGAAATAATATAAAAGCTGCATAACATCAATAATATACACTGATTTGACAAAGGTGATGTATCTTTCCAAAAGCATAATTTCTTGATCTAGAGAGTTTACGAAAATGCGTGCTTTTCCAGGAAATTAATACCCGCGGCTATGATGGTCCAGGTGTAACCCGGACCTATCGGCGAAAGATCAGTTTTGCACCTTCGCAGTTACTTAACTTTCAGAGCAAGTTGGGGCACGTGCGATGAGCGTTGTTTATGCAAGACACTTGAAACAGGAAAAACAATTATTATTCCTGTGCTAACAAATTATTAAAACTGCAAATTCAGCTGGTTAAGAGATTTTTGCGAAGATTATGACGTCACGAGACAGCCGTTTGTTGTCAGGTGCAAGAATGAACTTCATTTTGTAGTCGCGGTCCCAGCCGGTTTGTGCTACTTCGTCACTAAACAAACCGCAAATCGGCTGGGACCGAGACTACTTCGTTTGCTCATTTATTAATTCCTGCATAGTGCCATATCAGGTGACTAAAAATATGTACTTTACTTACTAAAAATAGATTCGTGGTAGATTTAGGCCTGTCACATCATTTAATGTAAACACTGTCAGAAATATGTCCGTAAAAAAACCCAAATTTTCCGTTTTTGTTTACAGAATTGTCATGTTTCTTACAGAATGTCCATTTTTCGGAATATTTCTGGGTTTTTAATGTTTCTGAGTTTTTTATTATTCGGATTTACAGAACGTTATTGTTTTAAGTTCCATATAAAAAAAACGTGTTCGGACAAGTGACTCTTCTGAATAAAAAAAACCGAACAGGGCGTTTGTTACCGTAAGAACTAGTCTTAGGCCTAGCCTAAAAGCGCACTTGTCTGTGCATGTCTCTAGACTTACAATTTCAATAAGGATAATCTTGTGTTTACTAGTATTAGCTATAAGCGATTATGTCAGTGGCAAATTATCCTGTAAATCTCGTCAAGTTGCTAAAAATATCATCTTGTTGCTATAAATAGATTGGAGAGAAAAACATAGTGCGATGTTGACAACTGCATAGACGGTGTCACCGTATGCCCGTCCATCCTACCCAGTACCCACTGATACCTGCTATTGTCATACATGATATTTAGAAGATGGAACCTTGGCTGCTCTTAAAGCAAAAGTCTGCGATTTGCATTGAAAATAAATTTTATTTTTACCAAATATTGAAGCAGACAGATAACCTCATTTGCGATTGATCGCTGTGCATGGAGAAATCTTCTGGTTGCCTGCTCCGCAGCCGAATGACGATGACGACGACGACGATGACGATGGTGATGACGATGATGATGATGATGATGATGATGATGATGATGATGATGATGATGATGATGATGATGATGATGATGATGATGATGATGATGATGAGCAAGAGGAGGAGGAGGATGATGTTACGTATGTCCTCTTTTAAATTCAAAACAAATGTTTTTTTGTTATTTGTTGCCAAATTATCCTGCAAATCTCATCAAGTTGCTAAAAATACCATATTGTTACTATAAATAGATTGGAGAGAAAAACACACAGTGCGATGTTGACAGGAGGCTGATGTGCTTGACGTCATCAATCGTCCATCATACCTGCTATTGTCATGGTTTGCGTATAAATGCTGGCCGGCCGCTCATGATAAATTATGGTGATTGTCATGACAAAATGCATGTTTTAGGTAAAATCAGCAATATTAAATCTGTATAAAATTTTTAGTTTTCTTTCAAATGAAAAAGTTGTTACCAGTACACTTCATTCGTAATATTCCGCTGCCACGTACCAATACATCGGATACCAGATAGCTAATTCCTCCGAGGCTCCGACACGACGCTAATCCGAAAATATTTTTACTTACCATGTTTGCTCAGTTTGCATCTCCCTGGTTCACCATTGCGAAGTGTCGGAGTCGGACTAAAGCACAATATATTTCATGTTCGTGTCGCAACGGGTTCACCCGAACATAATTTTCGCTTCAACAAGTGCGCAACGGAGTTCGGTCTCAAGTTCGCTGCGCACTTGGTCACGGTTTTGCCATTTAAATGCCGGCCATTAATGCCGGGCATTAATGTTCATTGCAAATACTAATTATTCCGAATATGCCATGCCACATAATTAAAAGAGAAGACTTTTCTTGAACGTTCCATGCATGCAATACAGGCATGTTTCAACAAAAAATCCATATTTTACGTTTTTGGGAATCATTTTTTCCTCTATATGAAGATTTTGCCCAACCTCAGTGGCGGCACCAGATTTTTTCGGATGGGCACCATTGGTGTATAATAGCCCTAGCCAAGGGGTGGGGGAAAAGTGGGAATCGTGCCCCCTGTCAGAAGTCTTCCCCCCTCTTGCTGGGGCCGATCTGATATTTTAAGATTTAATTAAAAACTGTCTTGCCCCCCCCCCCTTGCCCGTGCACCTTTTGAAAAAGTGTTGGCTACGCCACTGATGGGCATGGAGCGGCAAAAGGAATTTCAGGGGATAAAATCAACCAAATTTGCGCAAAATTGCTGCAAAAAGTGGAAATCTTCGTAATGGCTTTGGAAATGGGGTCGAAGTCCTGACTGCAGGAAACACCATGCCCCCGTGGCGTCGCCACCAAGATACCTGGTCCCTAACTTTAAAGCTCTGGTTTAAGACGTTCGTTACAATTTTTATTTTCTGTAAAATTTGAAGAAAAACTTTTTTTCTAAGCTCTGAAGAAGAGTCGAAGATACACGCTTGATGCTTGAATGAAAAGCAGGAAACATCTTATTCTCACCGAATACCGTAGCCAAGAGGCATGACTTTGACCCCAAACGGTCGGTCGCATTAAGTATAGCCCAGGCAATAAAGAAGCCCTGGAGCTCCATTAGTAGCTACATCATTGGTAACGATCCGTAGCGTTCACAAACGCATAGACCCGATGCTTTTATTCGCGGTCAACTGGCAAAGTGATTTAGACCCTATCCAATATCATCTGATGACGTCATTCACGTAAATTGACCAAACCGGCTGATATCATCACAATATTTATTCAAATTAATCCAGTATAAATGGCCGTAAATTGGCAGGATGTGATCACAAACAAACCAATTTTAGACTTTAATCGTAATGTCGATTTCCGGTTTAAATTAGAATGTATTTTTGTCACTATTTTTGAAGCTATGGTGAAAATGATGCCCATTAATGTTACATGTTTGAGGTAGGCCTACATGTTGTCGTGAAAGTTAATGCGTGAGCATTTAGTATTTCGCTTTTGTAAATATTATATTACAGATATAGGCCTACATTACAGATCATCATATTTTTACACTACGGCTTTTCGCGCGCACATGGTGCATGCTAATTAACATCTTCTTTTCGCAATTTTGTTACTGCGCGAGTCAATGAAGTCCCAACTTACGCCCGCGTACATTCACATGTAGGTTTACTTTCCCGGGTTAGGGCTAAGTTTCTTTTAAGAAGAAGCGTCTTGTCGCTGTGATTGTGAACCTCTCTCCCCAAGTTCCCTTGTCTCATAAAGTATTTTGGATTGATACGTAACCATAGTAACCGTGGTAACGGAAGTACATTATGAAAGTGGGACTTCGGATCACTGACATGACTGACCACCGATCATTTTGAACTATAAAATCATAGATCATCTAAAATGCACTGAGACCAAAATCCGAAACGATAATATTAATGTAAGCTATATATAAATTAAAATAAAAACAGACGAAAAGTGCACCTTTAATCCTGATAAAATTCTGTACGGTATTAAAATTAAGTGCG
Source organism: Amphiura filiformis (assembly GCF_039555335.1). NCBI lineage: Eukaryota > Metazoa > Echinodermata > Ophiuroidea > Amphilepidida > Amphiuridae > Amphiura > Amphiura filiformis. Next base: position 6,681,724 of record NC_092629.1, read on the forward strand.
GCGAAATAGGGCATTAATGATACAAAATAATGATGCGGAACTTTCTGATCGAATTATGTTGTCACTGATTGTAAAACCATAGCAATGATGTTATATATTAACCCTAAACTCGCTGATTATCATGGGGGAAAAGACGTGTTTTGGATCTTGTTTGGGACCCGGTTTGGGGCTTTGGGCCCTTAATGTACACATGAATGCTTGAGTTGTATATAGGCCTACAGTAGGCATATAGCGTTATAGCGATGATTTTAGTGTGAGGGCAAAGCTCAACTTCGTCCCTATATTTGTCAATTTAGTCATTTTAAGGACACTTTACTCTTTGCCGTCCCCATTTTATCCCTGAAAAATATATGTGGGAGAAATCCCCCCTTACCGCCCCCCCCGGTCACACTCTTGGTTGTATATGGTGACGGAACTCAAGTTATCACTGGTTCGGTTGCGCAACAATCTTTTCGGACCGAGGAAGACCCAAAAAGTACAGACGACGGCTAAAAAATACCGGTAAATATTTTGGGAAAAGCCTTTTCCCTAAAAGTAAACAACTTAATACAAACTTCATTCAACTTGAACAAGTTGAAGTGCATAACTGATTTGGTTTTTAAAGCACCTTTGTCATGTTGGTATAGTAAGACCGAAGGTAGGCCTATTCGGCCGGCAGGAACTTGACGAGTGTTGAAAAGGATGTGATACTAGGGACGCTGTTGGCTCTCTTATCCGGTATTATTCCACACTGTACTGCCAAGGAAAAGGAAAGTATCTTGAAATAAGTGCCATATGAGATACCGCCTTCTTACTTTGAAGACATGTGGTTTTGAATCAGCCTGCTCACAAAGAGGAGGGCAGTATCTACAGGTGAATAACACATCGGATACTTTGTTTTCCTTTGGGAGGAAGATTTGTTTTCAGTGTTTTTGAATTGGCCTGCACCTGAAGTAAAAGAGTTATTCCAGTTGAAATAGGCCTACACCCCCTTTGGAAGACATGACCTTAATCTCCCATGCACATAGCCTAGGGTGAAGATTTCAATAGAGTCACCAAATCAGGTACACTCTAGACTTAGCAACAACAAAACATGCAACATAGAATCTTTTTTTGTCCTGTAGAGAGCACCCTCAGGAAATAAGGGTTCTTTTTATGTTCAAGAACCCAAAAAGGTTCCTGATGGAACCAAAAAGGGTTCTATTTTATTCGTCTAAAATACAAATGGCAAAAAAAATAAACGTACTGGAGCCGAGACGAAAAGCCTGGAGAGTGGAGATGGTTCAGTTTCGGTAAGCCGTTCTCTTTTGAGCATGAACCTTTTTAGGCCTCTGGGCCTATTAATAATTGCTCAAAGAATCGGACAGCAATATGCATTGACCCTTTCATAAAATCTGGGGATGTTTGTATAAAATAAACACGATTTGTTTTTGAACACTTAGGTATCAATCGGAAGGAAGTGCCCTGATTTGTGGAATAAAACCGGACAAAAGCGTCCCTGGTAAAATCGTTGTAGGCCTATCTGCTTTGGGCTATACAGTCACTCCATCCATTCACTCCTTTGGAAGATATTTCCAAACGGAGTGCAAATTTCAAATGGGGATACATATCTTAGAAAACAACTTAAGGGTTCTAAAACAGGGTTCTTCAAAAAACCATTAAAGCGGCAGCTACGCATGTAGAAACAGCAGATGTGGAGAATAAACTGACCAGTATTATAATCATGATAATATTGATAATAGATACCAGTTGTATAGGCCTACTAATTCATATCACACATTGGATGGTCCAGGGTAAAGTTAGCCCATATTTGCAAGACTTGACTATTATCCTTGTCTTCAAAGTGAAATAAACCGTCTGTCCATGTTCTGGCCTCTGATCTTGCCCTGGGAAAGATGACATTCCAATCTTCCCCTAAATAAAAATTCACTTTAAAAGGGAAAGCCAGCCTCAATGTAGAAGAGGTCTTGTAATTAGTTTTGGTCAATGTGAAAGGCATTTTTAGGATCACGCTTACATCTACATGACAGTCCACCAAACCATCAACGATGAGAACATGCACACTGAAACAGCAGAAAACATTAATTCCTAATCTCATGTCACTTTTAATTCATTACATGTACTCCAAATTGTTCTGGTCTGTTTGTTTTGTTGTTGTTGTTGTTGTCGTTGGTTTTTTTTGTCTTTTCAGCTTTTTACCCACGATATCTCAATTTCCAATTTTGTAATACCAGAACTTACGAACTCAATATCTTCGCTTAGGAATGTCCGATTTCACTGCTTTCGATATATACACTGCCGGTTTGAGTTAACTTACATGTACATTTTATTTTAAAATAACTTAATTAATTCGCAATGTATAGTTTAAGCCTACTATATTATAATAGATAGTGGCCAGCACATTTATAAAGGACTGGTTACTCACTACAATCTTCACTCTTAAACTGTGTTTTTCTGAATGTGCTGATCATGTTGATTGCTAGTCGGAAACTCCTGCGAAGCTATGGACATGGCATCTTACATACTCCATTCTATAACAGTCTGCCTAGTGCCTTGTGTGTTTTCTCTTCAATCATTTTGTTGAATGTAATTTTATGAATCAATAGTTATGTGTCATTTTATTTATAATAAAGAAGTTATTAAATTAATAAAGTAAGACAATTTATTTATCTATAAGTGCATGTCAAATGGGGTACATTGTTCAATACTATATGCATAAATTATGCCCATATTATAGCTAGGCCCTAAAAACTTTATTTTGCATCGGATTTTTCCCGTTGAAAAGACAAAACTGATGTTTATGATAGCAACCATTTCATCAATAACATTTTGAGTCATTGGGGGGCACTCACTAAAACGGGCGACTGTCGTTTGGGCATGAAACTTGGTGGGTACAGTCAACATTTAGAGTCAAATTTTCGGAAGGTAATTTTGGGGTCATCCGAGGTCACCCATGGGTCATCTGAGGTCAAATTACTAAAAACTGTTGTATGGGCATGAAACTTGATGGGTACAGTCGACATTTAGAGTCAAATTTTCGTAAGGTCATTTCAGGGTCATCCGAGGTCACCCAGGGTTCATATGAGGTCAAATTTCTAAAACTGTCGTATGGGCATGGAACTTGGTGGGTACAGTCAACATTTAGAGCCAAATATTTGGAAGGTAATTTTGGGGTCATCCGAGGTCACCCAGGGGTCATCTGAGGTCAAATGACTAAAAATTGTTGTATGGGCATAAAACTTGGTGGGTACAGTCAACATTTAGAGCTAAATAATTGGAAGGTCATTTTGGGGTCATCCGAGGTCACCCAGGGGTCATCTGAGGTCAAATGACTAAAATTGTTGTTTGGGCATAAAACTTGGTGGGTACGGTTTAGAGCCAAATATTTGGAAGGTCATTTTGGGGTCATTCGAGGTCATCCAGGGGTCATGTGAGGCCAAATTACTAAAAACTGTTGTATGGGCATGAAACTTGGTGGGTACAGTCAACATTTAGAGCAAAAATTTTGGAAGGTCATTTCAGGGTCATCCAAGGTCGCTCAGGGGTCATCTGAGGTCAAATTACTAAAACTGTCGTATGGGCATGAAACTTGGTGGGTACAGTCAACATTTAGAGTCAAATTTTCGGAAGGTAATTTTGGGGTCATCCGAGGTCACCCAGGGGTCATCTGAGGTCAAATTACTAAAAGCTGTCGTATGTGCATGAAACTTGGTGGGTACAGTCAACATTTAGAGCCAAATTTTTGGAAGGTCATTCTGGAGTCACCCACGGGTCATCTGAGGTCAAATTACTAAAAACTGTTGTATGGGCATGAAACTTGATGGGTACAGTCAACATTTAGAGTCAAATTTTCGTAAGGTCATTTCAGGGTCATCCGAGGTCACCCAGGGTTCATATGAGGTCAATTACTAAAACTGTCGTATGGGCATGGAACTTGGTGGGTACAGTCAACATTTAGAGCTAAATATTTGGAAGGTCATTTTGGGGTCATCCGAGGTCACCCAAGGGTCATCTGAGGTCAAATGACTAAAAATTGTCGTATGGGCATAAAACTTGGTGGGTACAGTCAAAATTTACAGCCAAATAGGCCTATTTGGAAGGTCATTTCAGGGTCATCCAGGGGTCATGTGAGGCCAAATTACTAAAAACTGTTGTATGGGTATGAATCTTGGTGGGTACAGTCAACATTTAGAGTCAAATTTTTGGAAGGTCATTTCGGGGTTATCCGGGGTCACCAAGGGGTCATCTGAGGTCAAATTACTTAAAACTGTCGTATGGGCATGAAACTTGGTGGGGACAGTCAACATTTAGAGTCAAATTTTTTTCGGAAGGTCATTTCGGTGTAATCCGAGGTCACCCAGGGGTCATCTGAGGTCAAATTACTAAATATTGTCGTATGGGCATGAAACTTGGTGGGTACAGTCAACATTTAGAGCAAAATGTTTGGAAGGTCATTTTGGGGTCATTCAAGGTCACCCAGGGGTCATCTGAGGTCAAATTACTAAAAACTGTTGTATCGGCATGAAACTTGGTGGGTACACTCAACATTTAGAGCTAAATCTTTGGAAGGTCATTTCGGGGTCACCAGCTAGGGGTCATCTGAAGCCAAATTAGAAAAACCGTCGGATGGGCATGACACTTGATGGGTACAGTCACCATCAGCCAGGTAATCGTGCCCAGCCGATAACCACCAAAATTTAGGGGTTAAAGGTCAAATTTCAATATTGGTCCAATCAAGCTCAACAAATTGAACAGACAAATCACCATGGGTTGTTGCAGGTTAATTTACTTCTACCAAAAGTAATCGCGAAAGCAGGCGGTCGCGAAAGCAGGCGAGATTCATGGATCGAGAACCGCCTTGTTTGTTTTCCTATCACCAAATGACCCCCATTTTTCAAATATTTTGGGACAATTTCTGATAATCTCTCACTGAATGACCGTGGATATGTTCATTCTTTTTCTCCGAAATGTTTCCCAAGCCCACTCCCACTGAATGACCCCTTTTTTGGCAAGGTTTTCTTCAGTCTCACGGAAAGACCCCCTTTTGGGGTGCCTTCTAACTAAAAGACCACCCTTTTTGGTTTCTAGGCTCTCACCGAAAGACTCCTAGTTTCTAACATCCCCGTCACTTCCAAAGTCTAGTGCCCCCCCCTCCCCGGAGACCGCTACGCTTAGTCCGACGCTCTCCCGCATAGAGCATGTGGAGACATGACTTACGGGGTAGTATCTGCTGTTATTCATTAGTTACATGTAGGCCTATATTAGGCTATTAATATGGGGCAGACGAAATTCAAATTAAAGCACCTGCCTGCCACCAAATGATGCGGTCTTACCTGAGATGACAGAAGCCGTGATGTCCACACAGGAGACATAAACTATAGAGTGGATCGGGCCTTAATGCTCTGCGTGCTAGCCATAGGCTTCAGCATACAAATTTTAGATACTTTTTCAAAATATCAAGAGTGATCTCAAAAACCACTGAACCAATACAAGGCTTGTTTGTACTCATTTTAATCACAGATATTATGCATTTTTCATGGTGATTCCAAATGGTCAAGGAAATTTACAATTCTGAAAATTCCTGGTTGGAGGTAGGCCCCCTATACAGGGGTGTGCCACGGTTTTGGGGTACCTATTCAGCTATTTTGGTATATCGAAGAGTGGGTTTCGGCAGTGGAGACCAATGCGCCAAATTGGCGCATTTTGGCAAAAGTGCCCTTAAAACCCCAATTAGGGCAAATTTGGGTGCTTTTTGTTGAAAATTGGTATACTGGTGGGTAGCAAAAATCAGCAGAAAGTAGGTATAGGCCTACACTATAAAGAAAGTCAGCACCCGAAAGTCTGCGTGACATCGACAGCCCCGACAAAGATTTTTCGTGAAGGTTCATATCCGGCCGACCCGTCTGAACATAATGGCTAAAATTATTGAGTTTTCTCGCAATGTTCAAACACATTATTTAATGTTGAAGTCGAAAATTGCGTGCGTACGCAAACATAGCGGCAATTGATCCCATTTACGACCCCGACGACGGATGTGGACAAATTAACCGTAATTCGTTTAAATTTAGCTATAAATTGAGCCATCAAAGTTGATTAATTATAGCGCTAATGACGTCAACGGGATTGGGTAATTTGTCAACAGTGAAATTTACGAGGGATTGTGGCGATTGTTATTCGTGTGCCGAAGGTCGGCACGCGACGATTTGGTAACGAAATGGCAAGGTTTGGTTGACATGTTTGGTTTTAGTGCAAGCATTTCCTGCAAATGCCAGGTAGGGCTACAGCTACAGCCAGAAGGCAGAAATCATCTATAGGGCATTTATTGCAGAAGCTTGCAAATAGTGCATTGGCGCGCGCAAATGGAGGGCGCGGGGAGATGCAGAAGACTATGTGCCTGTCAATAGGCCCCTGAAGTCGACTTACCCGATGCGCCATACCCGATGACCCCCTTTTTTTAGTTGCGGCTAACCCTGGAGGTTGAGGCGCCCAATGACCCCCTTTTTTCTAGAATAGCATCATCAAAATGGAACAAAAAATGCCGAAACTCAAATTTTGCTCAATTTTTTCAAAATTATGCTTTTCAAAATTTTGCTCCATTTTTTCAAAATTTTCTACCCGATGACCCTTTTTAAATCTTATACTCGATGCCTGATTGCTGACCCCCTTTTTATTTTGTTTGTACCCAATGCAAAATAACGCTTTGGATAGGCTGACTCTGGTAGGCTACCCGTCTTCCAAAGGGTGCCCCCTTTCGGGGCAGCCTCCTCTAGCCTTCATGGGGCTCCTGAGCAGGCCTAGCTGGGAGTGGCCCCATTTTGAGATTGAGTGCATTCTTGAACTCATCATCGTTAAAATTCATTGCATAGGGTAAAGTACCGCGTCCGCAGGAGTTGGGCAACTGTTTGGCGTTTACCCCTTTAAAGGCGTCAACGTCATCTTGTTTCACCATGCATTGTACTCCTCAGTAGCGGTCGCTACGGTCTGATTCCAAGCTCGCTACAAATTACAATACCCTCGGGAGGCTCAATCCGTCTGCGGGGGGCTTAGGCCTAATGGCTAAAATCACCAACAAACGGCTGATTTTACATGATTTTTAACAAAGTGCGCGGGGGGAGGCTTCAGCACCCAAAGCCCCCCCTGGACACGCCACTGTTAACCCCAACTATATAACCTAACCCTAAACCTAACTCTAACCCTAACCCTAACCTAAACATGGCTTCAGGATCAAATAAACCTGCGGCCATGGTCTGTCTGCTGCACGCTGTTTCCCTGGGAAACAAGGATGTCTAATTTGGGCGTTAGTACGGTACATGAGAACTACCTGCCTAATGGTCAAAAAGGAGTTTTCATTATCAATTGGACCAATCACCAACATTGTTAGAATAATTTCACCACACTAAAAAATTAGGGTGAATTATTTGCAAAACTCCATTCTGATTGGTGAATAAAATGAAGATATCATGTAATTAACCAATCAGAGCTAGAGGCAATATTAGATCGGCAGGCAGTGCTCAGGGGGTTAAACAAAAACAGTGACGTAGTTTCTAAATCTTATGCACAGCTATTATATAATATGACCTAGGCCTATATTATTTTTTATATAGAACTAAATTGTTGTGCTTGGGTACTTTGTCCACTACATTGTAGGCCTATATTCATACTTCAGGTTAAAGCTCAATATTAGAGACATTGCGATTTCCAAACGCAGCATGTGGAACGTACGTTTTCAAGTACGTTTTACGTACGTTAATACGGTGTTAAATATTGCTAGTCTCGGTTCCAAACTGGATTGTGCTCATTCGTCACGAAGGAGAACGAGTCAGCTAGAATAAAGACTATAATATTTGATATAATCTAATCTAGGTCGATAGAGGGCATAGTGATTGAAAAAATAACAGTAGGCTGAGTCTCTGCTTAGTTCAAACAGGCCGCTTTTGATTTTAACTAAAATTTGGCCCTACATGCTGATTAAACTTAATTGTTTTTTTGTGCTCCCCAAATATTAGAGTTGCCCAAAAACATATATTTTGGTAGATTAAAGATCACTACATCCATACATCATGACTTTACTTTCAAAATGAGACTTTTCGTCCTGAAAATTGGGCGCGTTGCATGGACTTAGACATGAGGTAAAATCAGCATATTTCAACGTAGCATCTGCGTTTTATTATACGTTGGAATCCAAAATGAGATATCGCAATGTCATTTTTTTTATCACACACATTTCAATGGGCAATCTCTGCGTATGAATATTGCGTTTAAATTTAGTCCATTTTTAACGCATCGCTGTACCTTTATTATAATGATTTGTTACAAACAAAAAGGATCATAATAATAATTAGACTTTCCTTCGTATGTTCATTATCTTTGACTGTCTTTAACATATTGTGAAATAGACGAATTTTGTGCATTTTCAACGATGTATCTACGTCGATTTCGGACGTGGAATACCTTCAACAATAGCTAAATACGTGACCTCGCTTCGATACAGGAGAGTGGTTTTGAATAGATCAACGTACGTCCGATGTCTACGTTTGGAAATCGCAATGTCTCTATTAGGAGTAAAATAACGGAAACCGGTTTTCCGGAGTGGGTTAAACACCTTCACTTCAGTGTCCGGAGAAGGGCAATACCACATTAATTACATTAATGCTCTGCGAGTCTGCGTGCTATCAACATAAAATGCCCATTTTTTGAGATTTCTCAAAAATATCAAAAGCTATCTCAACAACCACTAAAACAATACTAGGCTTGTTGGTACTCATTTTAATGCAGATTTTTTATGCAAATTCCAAATGGTCCAGACTCAACATCATCGAAGGAGAGATTAATGCACTTCTATTATAAGCTCATTATATTAGGCCTACATTTTTATTTACATGCTATATTTTATCAACATTACGGGGCAGAGTTCAAAATTCTCAGATTCGTTGAAAATATAGGATGCAATGCCAAGTTTTAATGCACTTGAAAGGCGCCAGAGAACGTCATAAAACAGATAAATTAGATCAGATATTACATGTAAAACATGGGTACATCGACAGTAAATCTATACATCCAGTTCACCCTACAAAATATTGCAATAGATTAATATTCAATAATAAATCGTGGGATAAGGAACACCGTGGTTTGGATTTTACGAGTCTACTATATATGCCTACAACTGCAAGTATCAGTGGCGTAGGACTTTTCAGTTGGAGGACAAAGGTAATGAGGGGCAAGTTTCAGGGGTGGGGTATGATGTCAAAATGGGCTAGAAAGTTCAAAAAAGCCTTTAAAATCTTCAATATCATAGCGTCTACATGGTCTAGCATCCTAGGGGGAACTTCACAGGATGGGGGAGATTCCCCAATACATCACTGATCAAGATGAAGTCAGTGGTTATACTCAACGTGGTCAACGACTGCGGCGCAAAATGGGTAGATGTTGTTTAAAGAAACATCACCATGCATATGCTAATTAAGGTTAAGGGTTAGCGGTTAGAGGTTAGGGTTAGGGTTAGGATCAGGGTTAGGGTTACTAGGGTCTGAAGACTCATTTGACACCTGCATAAAGAACTATTTACCTTTATAGACCAGGGATGTGCAAACAGGTTCTAGTCTCCTCCGCAGCCAGATTTAGTTCCGCTCCCTCCACACAAACTCTGTATGGTGGGAGCGGAACCAAACTGGCTTCTGAGAAGACCGTTAACTCGTTTAAAGTGAGGTTCATGTAACCTTTATAATCATATCCTTGGATGATGTTGAGTCTGGATCTGGAACACTCGGTACTTAACAGTAAAATAGATGTAATCAAGACTATAGTATCGCATGTTTACCCCATCAGATCATAAGGTGAATACCCACGGGAATCAGCCACGTCGTTAATTGACAGTTCGACGTGATGTTTGTCTCACTTGGGCCACGTGTCGGATCTGCCCTTCAAATATGAGCCAAAACAAACTCATCCTCTCGGGCATAAGTCAATGACCTCCATTCACTAGTACATCATCATCGGATATTATGCGCTGATAGTGTGATGAGTATTGGTATCATACCCACCGGGTCAGTGAGGTGTGTGTACAAGCGTATATAGGGGTCATGCAATCCGTCTCTGAGGATAGTGATATTTATGTTGCGTTATTTTGGATCAGGTGGCGTCCTATCATGTCACATCAAGAGGATTTACACCATATCTGAGATCAAATTGTAGGTTAAAGTAGAAAGCCTATTCAACCATGTTTAAAGCCCTGCTCCCGATGTCTCGATGCAGAAAATACATGCATGTAAGTCTACAGGACTGAGGGAGTAAGTAAAAGAAAATTAGGCTGAAGCGGGGTTCGAACCAGCGACCTCTGAATTGCGAGTGGTATACCGTCTAAACTATAAACCAGCCCTATGATGTGTTATCCCAATTATCAATATCTTGCATCCATCATATCCATGGTCAGTCGAGCCATGAAACAGTGTCGTGTGGCCAAGCATCACGCCCACTCTAATCCGTCTCGATTTCGCGCGATTATTCGCTGTCGTAGTGCACGTTACACATCGTCTACGCCTGGGAAAGAATCATTTTCTATAGGCATCAAAGCACATGTCTTTATACTCCCCGCCGGCTGCCGAGAGTAACCTCTGTTACAAAGTTAGCTTATACTTGCACTCCACGCTCGGTGAGCGATTGGTTTAAAACCAATCATTGACTAAAAACCAATCTTGTGAATCGCTAATAGCTCAGCGATTCAGCTATGAGTTTTCTTTCTAAATAAACAACCTAAATCTATTCAAATGTATTGTTGAAGGTCGAGTCTTTCAATGGTCTGTATAGAATAGTTAACTCAGGGACAAAGAGATCACGCTCAATAATTAGTTGAATATTTTTTTCCTATCATAAAAATAGACTACATGTCGTGCTATGATGGTGCACATGGTGTATGATTCTTTTGATATGATATATTCTCAAACCCTGTATACCATATATATATATATACCATTATTGTTGCTTTTGGAACCAAAAATTTTCGCTCTGCGTCTTGAAAACAAAAACGGGCGAAATATCGAATTGTCTTGGGTAATAGAAACGTCAAAGACAATAATTAATGAGCATGCGCAGATCGTAAAAACGTGTCATTTCAGCTAATGAATGGAAACGCTGTGGTATCTTATATCATCCAGGTGATGTGCTTAACCTGGGTCGATCGGCCCACATCGTCATCATCCCTATATCTTCGTGTCAAAAATTGCCGTGATAGTACAGCGAATCCTCTCGTTTTTCAACAGCTACGCATGGCGATTTTGTTCGAGATAGGCCGAGCGACTCAGGCTAAGCATACCATTTACACCATATGACTATCATATGAGATACCACAGAGTTTCCATTCTACACATTATTACGATTTGCGCGTGCTCTAGTACCCCATCATGATGCAGTCATGTCTACAGTAGAATTCACCACGACCTTTGCAGGACTTAAACCCCATTAAAAGCTATTAAACCAATTACACTCATTGAAAACAGCTCAACTGATTAAATCAGATCTTCTCTGGTTAAATCCACACTACACATGTTTCTGTTTTACCTGAGCAATGAGCTGGTATTATAGTTTCAGTTGGGTGAACGATTATAAAGCGAACGCAAGGTAACAATACTGTGTGCACTTTTGTTTACGAAATGAGACAATAGTCTGCTTATTGTTAACCAGCGTTCTTGAAAATGAGAAGCATAAAGCAGTATTCAGACTTTTTATTGTACGTAAAATATTGTATGTAACATATCTACGTTGTTTAATCTATATTTCCAATAATATTTAAGTTCTAACGAATGTTTGATGACGTAAAATCGATAATATATTTCTGCTAGATATTATATGTAACATATTATCGATTTTTCGTCATCAAACATTAGTTAGAACTTAAACATTACTGGAAATAGAATGGCAATAGATTAAATAACGCAGATATGTTACATACAATAGTGTACGTCTAATACTCGGAGTCTGTGGAGCGCTTAATGGTTTGCAAACACGGTTTGGAAATAATTTCTTCATATTTTTTGGTGTTATCTGTCGTTTACATATCCTTCCTAAAACACAAAAGTGCGAATATTTCCAAACACCTAAATTAGCTAAAAATTTAGGACATGTTACAAAACTATATTTTCTAGAATTTCAGAGAATACTTTAAATATTGGCCGGTTATTTTTCACACGGTGACGTTAACTAGGCAATGTCCTATTACCTATAACATACACTAAAACACCAAAGTGCGAATATTTCCAAACACCTAAATTAGCTAAAATTTAGGACATGTTACAAAACTATATTTTCTAGAATTTCAGAGAATACTTTAAATATTGGCCGGTTATTTTTCACACAGTGACGTCAACTAGGCAATTGCCTATACTTATAACATACACTACTTGTAGAGGTCACGCGTCAATTGTGAGAGCTCTGTGTATTGTGTATAGGAAAACGGACAGTAACTGCAGTATGTATGATGTTGCTATTACAAGAAAATTCGATTTGTTTTCAGGTAAAACCCCGGTTTTGTTTCTTGAAATGCAATACACTAATTAGCCCCGACTGCTGTTTGTTGTGTATATATTTTACTGCATTTTATCCGTAAAGATTTTTAAATCGCCGTAAAAATTGTGATATATTTAATTTTGAGAATTACAATTATACTTTATAGGTATAAAGGAACACGTTTAGCCCATTCAGTTAAGATCCAGGTGCTTGTATAGAATATTCAATCACCCAAGTCTATAACACAATGCATATGTAAACTTTTTTATCTGTGTCAATAATAGAATATTGATTTCAATAGAATTGAATACGTTTTGAGTTTGTACTTTACCACTGAGCGATCTAGCGATCGATTTCTAGCCAATCAGATAGGACTCCTTTTCTTGCGTTCGGTGAAATACCAATCGCCCGTCGCTCACCAACGGAGTATGGAGCTGTATGGAAAATATATTTATAATACAAGGGAAGCGTTAATACTAGGAACGACAGAAACCGGCTGTGATGGAGACTAATTCTGCGGACGATTTCCAGGATTTGCGGTTATCTACAAGGGTAACCGCAAGGGCAGTGGCTCTTCCATTTACTAAACATACCCCTCTGAAATTAACACAATGAATGTAAACGGAATTGACCGTCAGCAGTGACGCTCAGCTTTTCTTTTTTCTTGGGGAGGACCCGGGGGAGGACAAGATGAGAAAGTAAATTTCAGAGGGCTACTCTTAAAGTGCTGATGGCAAAATGGTGGAATTTTCAGTGATATTTTTGTTCTGACGAGGGAGGCAAAGTAAAACCCTTTTTGAATAGATTATACTTACTGACACAACTTTCGGGAAAAGTGTCTCAACATGTTAGGGTGTCTAGCATGTCTTTCACTGCACTCTCCTTTTCTACAAACACGATTGTCTATGCAAACAGGAAAAAGAAGTGAGTTATGGTTGACAGATATTTCAGTCTAACGTGCTAACGGATCCTTCGGACTATAGAACTGCAACCCTAATTAATTTTTGAGCTATTATTTTCAAGGCAGGTGTCATTGGAAATGGGTCTATTTGTGGTTCATCGTGTAGGGATTGTCGGGGATGCTCGGTATTTACCAGAAGAGCCAATTTGATAGCATTATTTTGATGGACAGCTAATTGTAGTTTTATCCATCGTGTTCAAACAAGCGTTTTAGAAATGACACGCGAGCCGGCCACGCGCGAGACCAGACCACACGATATTGAAGATAACATCCAATGTTTAATATGGGAAGGTTAAAGCACCCACAATGCATTGTGATCTGAAATGGTAAATTTGAACTGTCATGACTACTGCATACAGGGCAGGATCAGTAAGATCTTTGTTTAAAAACCTGACTCCAAACCCGGGGGCAGAAAAACGCGAATGTCTTTTTTTTTATGAACGTGAATCGCGCGAATCCTGTTTAGGAAGTCCAAAAGCTTCCAAAAGCCCGATT